>NW_022589706.1:85078384-85098899 GCF_004348235.1 Phoca vitulina
CAGAGGAATGTTGAAAAAGAAAAGCAAAGCTGGTGGCATCACAATTCCGAACTCAGAAATCTACCCTCAACTCTAGGGTCAACTAATCTTCGACAAAGCAGGAAAGAATAGCCAATGGAAAAAAGACAGTCTCTTCAACAAATGGTGTTGGGAAAACTGGACAGCCACATGCAGAAGAATGAAACTGGACCATTTCCTTACACCACACACAAAAATAGACTCCAAATGGTTGAAAGACCTAAATGTGAGACAGAAACCCATCAAAATCCTTGAGGAGAACACAGGCAGCAAGCTCTTAGACCTCAGCCGCAGCAACTTCTTCCTAGAAACATCGCCAAAGGCAAGGGAAGCAAGGGCAAAAATGAACTATTGGGACTTTATCAAGATAAAAAGCTTTTGCACAGCAAAGGAAACAGTCAACAAAACCAAGAGACAACTGACAGAATGGGAGAAGATATTTGCAAATGACATATCAGATAAAGGGCTAGTATCCAAAATGTATAAAGAACTTATCAAACTGAAGACCCAAGGAACAAATAATCCAATCAAGAAATGGCCAGAAGACATGAATAGGTATTTCTGCAAAGAAGACATCGAAATGACCAACAGACACATGAAAAAGTGCCAACATCACTCGGCATCAGGGAAATCCAAATCAAATCCTCAACGAGATACCACCTCACACCAGTCAGAATGGTTAAAATTAACAAGTCAGATAACGACAGATGTTGGTGAGGATGTGGAGAAAGGGGAACCCTCTTATGCTGTTCGTGGCAATGCAAGCTGGTGCAGTCACTTTGGAAAACAGTATGGAGGTTCCTCAAAAAGTTGAAAATAGAGCTACCCTATGACCCAGCAATTGCCCTACTGGGTATTTACTCCAAAGATACAAATGTAGTGATCCGAAGGGGCACATGTACTCCAATGTTTATAGCAGCAATGTCCACAATAGCCAAACTATGGAAGAAGCCCAGATGTCCATCAACAGATGAATGGATAAAGAAGATGTGGTGTGTGTATGTATGTGTGTATATATATATATATATATATATATATAATGGAATACTATGCAGCCACCAAAAAATGAAACCTTGCCATTTGCAATGACGTGGGTGGAACTAGAGGGTATTATGCTAAGCGAAATAAGTCAATCAGAGAAAGACAAGTATCATATGATCTCACTGATATGTGGAATTTGAGAAAGAAAGCCAAGGACATAAAGGAAGAGAGGAAAAAATGAAACAAGACGAAACCAGAGAGGGAGACAAATCATAAGAGACTCTTAATCTCAGGAAACAAACTGAGGATTGCTGGAGTGGAGGGGGGTGGGAGGGATGTGGTGGCTGGGTGATAGACATTGGGGAGGGTATGTGCTATGGTGAGCACTGTGTATTGTGTAAGACTCATGAATCACAGACCTGTACCCCTGAAACAAATAATACGTTATATGTTAAATTTAAAAAAAGGTTAAAAAGTAAATAAATAAATAAAACAAGCACATCATGGGGTGCCTGGGTGGCTCAGTCAGTTAAGCGTTTGCCTTCATCTCAGGTCATGATCCTAGGGTCTTGGGATTGAGCCCCACACTGGGCTTCCTGCTCAGTGGGGAGTCTGCTTCTCCGTCTCCTCCCTACTCGGCTACTTATGTCTTCCTTTTTCAGTTTCCTCATCAGTACAAAGACAAAATACGAGTTGTTCACCTAGGAGTATTGTGAAGATTCACTTAGTGGATTGCACAGAATGCATTTAGTAATCACCTAACGAATATTAATCTTATTAGAGAAGTTGCAGCAGTCAACAAGAAAGTCACTACCTGAAAATATGAACATCTTTAAATTCTAAACTGTATGGAAATCCTAGTGGTGAAACAGAGAGTTATCCAGGGGTGCCTGGTGGGCTCAGTCAGTAGAGCATATGCGACTCTTGATACCAGGGTTGTGAGTTCAAGCCCCATGTTGGGTGTGGAAGTTACTTTAAAAAAAAAATCTTAAAACTAGAAAAGGGAGATTTAGCTAATGCAGGGTAACAGTAAAATGAATGTTCATATGAGGAGTATTTGAGTCTAAATAGTTGACTCCTATTGATTTGGCTCTTGGCACCCCCACATGCCTCCAAAATATTTTTAAAGTTTAATACTGGTGGATAGCACTATAATAAGAAACAGTTTTCTTTCGGGACTACAGATAGGTCACACCGTACCTCATCCCAATCCTGATCATGGAAGTTGTTGAGAAAAAAATAATCTGTCATAATGGATTGTCATCAATTATTTCCCTGGCATTACCTTACACCAGCTATCATCACACTATTACAGTTATAAAACCTTTATCTGCTCAAGCCTCACCTCCCTATTACCCAGGATCAGGATCTCCTTTGTCTAGAAAAGTGTAAAGGATTGTCTCAAGCAGAGAAAGAGAACTGTCTCAGTGAAAATACAGATAGTGCCATGCTTGGCCTTTCTGCCAGGCAGTGAGTGATTCTTAATACGAGGTTGTTAAACTTCCGACATGTTTGAACATATGAAACACCTGGAGACCTTGTTAAAATGCAGATTTTGATTCAGTAGGTCTCGGGTGGTGCCTAAGATTCTATACGTCCAACAAAATCCCCAGGGATACTGCTGGTCCACACACAGATCACACATACAGGTAATGAGGATTGAGACAATTAGGTCACAGGTGTGTGTGTGTGTGTGTGTGTGTGTGTGTGTGTTTTAGACAGCTAAAAATATTTCAGGAAATTTTAGATGAAGGGGGAAGAACCTTCCTACACTGTCCTAGAAACCTTATTTCAAAATGAACATTTGGTTCTTTCAAAATTTGCTTTTTCAAATTGGCAAAGACAATTTTTTGTCTATGTGGCCCTCCCATGAGTGAAGATACTGGTCTAGTAGAGAGCAAGGAGGACACAGTAGATGATGAACTATTTCTCTGATATGCCCTTGGTCACTTTTTAATGTCGTGGTCAGCCTATGTTAGTTTGTAAGTAGGCAGCCAGAACACCGAAAGATTTGAGGAAACAATTATAAACAGAATGTATATTAGGAAAATGTCCTGGTGTCATGGAGAAGATTTTTCAAATTTAATAATAATAATAGTAATAGTAATAAGTAACTATAATTACAGTAAAATTGTAGAAATATACCATTCTGTAGAAAGTAGGTGGCTAAGTATCACTTCTGAGACCTTACATATTACTTTATTTCCTACACAAAACATTTATTTTTGAAACAGAATGGCAGCATTTACCACCTACAGATCTCTTTTGAATGCTTTAAACCCTGATAGTGGGATAATTAAATAGATAGCTCTTAGATAGTAGGTTAAAACTTAACTGATAGTGGAACAGGAAGAGAAATACTATCTGTAAAATTCTTAACAAATTCATTCCTTGATATAAAATCCACAAGGATGGGCAGGGGTAAAGCACCAGGTAAAGAAAGTGAAATGTAATAAATGCTCCTTTAAGATTCTTAAACTGTTGACACATTTTATCCTCCATATGAATCTCTTTCTTAAAATACACAGTTTTTCTTTTTGGTGTTTTAAAAATTTAAAACTTTAAACCTTCTGCTCCCATGTAAATAGGAAAGGGAAAAGTACTGTAATCTTAACATTTTTAAGGGCGGTTTTCCAGATTTAAAGAAAGCTAACAAATCTTTGTTTAAATGGGATCCACTGAACTTACTAATGCCATTCCGGAAATAACTCTAGAGATGGAATAATGGGCTGTTTCTTACTTTGTAGTTTCTTCATGCAAAGTAAGCAGCTTTACAGGGCTTAGCTGTCCCCACTTACCTAACAGCATTCTTTACCTCATTTGCAATGAAACAGAAATAGTTTTCTTTTCCAACCACAATTTTATTCCAAGGTACAGACTTGTCTACTAAAACTACGGATTCCTCTTTTATTCAGAAAAGTTAAGAAATGTAAAAAGTACTAGGCATTGTCATCAATATTAATTTCTTCAGCTTAACATCTGATTTGCCTCCCTCCAGTTATTTTTTTATCATCAAACCCAAAGTTCATCTGAATTTCTTTTTTTAAAAATCATTTAATTAATTAATTAATTAATTATTTAATTTATTTATTTAAGTAGGCTCCATATCCAATGTGGGGCTTGAACTCACAATCTTGAGATCAGAGTCCCATGCTCTACTGACTGAGCCAGCCAGGTGCCCCTCTGTTTGAACTTTTTATCAGCTGCCAACTTCTGTCTTATACTGGCACTGCTGGGTAGACAAGATGGCTTGGTGCTGCATGAAAGAGAAGCAGCAAAGTACTGAGCAAGATGGAGAACCATGTGCCATGCCCCTCTCTAACCATAAAACTCCATGTCTTTGTGATTAACTTGGAGGAGAAATGTTATGTTATTCTAGCCCCTGTAAAGCCAAACATGTGGCAGAAGGAGAAAAGATAAGGGCTTTCCAAGAAAGAGAGATCTAAGCTGAAATCCAGCACATTTGACAGTTACTTATTCTGTGACTGGCCCACAGCTCTCTCATCAGTAAAATGGAGATAATATCTTCCTTGTTGCGTTATTCTGAGAATTAAGTGAGTAATGTATTTTATTTTATTTTTTAAAGATTTTATTTATTTATTTGACAGAGAGAGACACAGCGAGAGAGGGAACACAAGCAGGGGGAGTGGGGGAGGGAGAAGCAGCCTTCCCGCTGAGCAGGGAGCGGGGCTGGAGCCTGATGCGGGGCTCGATCCCAGGACACTGGGATCATGCCCTGAGCCGAAGGCAGACGCGAAACGACTGAGCCACCCAGGTGCCCCGTGAGTAATGTATTTTAAATACATGATAAGTACTTAATATACTTTACTAACCCCAATACATTTTCAGCAAATTCTGAGCACAACTGGTAATAGATTTTTAAAATTCCATGAAAATATTATTTTGAAGTACATATTGACCATGTTTACATACATGAAAACTTCTACTTAATGTCTTGCAGATGATAAATTATTATAATTGCTTGCTCAAAATTAAATAATGGTTCTAATGCATTTATTAATGACTTTGTGGTTTTAGAAATTTTTACATTTAGTCACGCAGTATTTATTAGTGTGTTAATAGTATTGACATATCATAAAAAAACTTATCTAAAAATATAGGCACCAAAAATTATTATCTTGGGCGACTAAGAGTGCAGGAAACTTTCTTTTTTTTTTTCTCATGATCTTTTTTAAATTTATTTTTTATTATGTTAATCACCATACATGACATCATTAGTTTTTGATGTAGTGTTCCATGATTCATTGTTTGCATATAACACCCAGTGCTCCATTCAGTACGTGCCCTCTTTAATACCCATCACCAGGTTAACCCACCCCCCTCCCCTGAAACTTTCTATTTATAACAAAAATTTGTTTATAATAGAAAAAAGAACAAAAAAACCCCATAAGATCTACCCAAATATTTAAGTGCATTCTATTACAAATTGGATAATATTTCACAAAAATCAAAGTTTTAAAATGTGTATCACAAATTTCAGGATTTAACTATGCTATAGGCATTTGTTAGAAGATTTATTTTTTTTTTTTCTGTAACACAATTTCATTCTTTCCAGACAGTAAGAGAGACCCAAGTTGTCCTGGTTCCTCATATTCATATCTGAACCCCGAGATAGCTCAATACATCATGACAGAATAGATACATATTCCAGGTATGTTTAAGATAACCAGAGTCACTTGAGCAGATAAATAGACCCCCTTGTTTCTAATATCTTCCTAAATCACAGGTTCTCATTACTTCATCTCCTGGGGAAGTTTTTAAACCTCCTGATCCCCACCTCCAGAGATACTAAGGTGATTGCACAGGTGATTGTAAAAGCTTCCCAGGTGATTACTACGTGGGAAGTCATGTTAGGAACCACTATGCTCAATCATGAGAATTGCTACAAAGCCGTGTAGGAATAATGAGGCACACAGGCACTGAAAAAAGACACTGAACAAACATTCTTTTAGGAAGAGTGCCTTACTGGGCATCCCTCCAAATACGCCTCTTTTCCTTTCTGTAAATACCTACTGAAGAGACAAAGAAAGGGACAGAAAAAGAAGAGGAAGACAAAAGAAACCAGAACCTGCTGGAAGAGTAAGATTCCAGAAGAGCCAGCTTGAAGATTGAAGAGACTGGCCGTTGTTACGGAACATGAGGTGGTTGGTAAAATCTGAATCATCAGGGAGCGTTAAGATGCATTCCGGAGTGGGAGGCATGTCAGGAAAGAGGATTAGGGAACAAGTTACCTAGACTTAGGATGTCAGTCTCCCCGAAGGACCGCTGCTGGGGGGAGAAGGGAAGGTAAGGGCTTGCCTAAGACTTTCACGCCCGGCTCTGCTCCCTCTACAATTTTACTGACGCACACGAACAGGCAGGAAAGGGGCTCCCTGTGTGATGAAACACGTGCTTCTTTTTCAGGAAAGAAGAGACAGAAGGATTGAATTAGCTTCTTTGAGCCATTTCGTACTGCCTTGGTTAATTAAATAAACATTTGATTAATAAATGTCTGCCTTGGAACAAAATACATCACGAAACTAAAAACAGCATCCACATGGACAGCACAAAGTTATTCCTATAAATCTTTCATATGGTAGTCCATGGCTGGGTATTTGGGACTAAAGGGAGCCATGGCAACACTGGTAAAAGATGCCTTTTCCTCACTCACTTCACTGATCTGTAACAACCTGTGCAAACTGGCCAATCCTTATCAGGACCTGTTTTTTGAAAGATTTGGAGAGGAGGGTGGTCCAAGAGGAGAAGGCAGGGTCCCCTTACTCTCCTTGTGGTAAGGCCAAAGCTTAAGTCAGAAGGGGGTAAGAGAAAGGCTCAAACATCTTATTCACCCCTCGTGTCAAATAACCACCACCTTCTCTTCTTCCCTCTTCAAGTTATTGCTAACTGAAGCCTAATAGGAAAATAATTTGGCATATGCAATGTGAAGTGCAAGTACCTGGTTTGAGCAGATCAGATACCAAAAGTTCATTCCATAGTATTTGGGGAGGAAGGTCAGGGGGAATGAATGAGTAATCTGTCAGGTATTTCTTAAAGATATTTTACCTTTCTTTAAGAAGAAAACCAACAGTATTTCAATAAGCATTTCCTGAGTGCCAAATACCTCAAGGAATTACCCATCTGCTATGGAGGATATAAAAACATCCTTGTGGAGTTGTACATGTTGAATTAGCCTAACTGACACTTTGTTTCATTCTGTTGTTAAGTAAAAATTTTTAAAAAAAGGAAGTAGGAAACATATACACTCATGAAGGTACGAAGCGGACTAACAACGCTTCATATTTTGACATCTAATCACAAATCCTTTTCTAGGAACAGGAAGGATTAAACAAAATTATCTGATATAGAAAGGTAAACCGAAGTCCATGGATATAGTTCACTAAAACTAAGTTTGCCAAGTCAGTTGATTATGCTTCAATGCACAGTTTAAGAAAATCTTTACATTATTTTCTTGCACTTATTTACAATTTGGTAAATTTATTAATACATATATTAAAAATACACAAATATGATACATATATTACAAAAATCTAATCATAATATACATTCCTATTTTACTTTATATTAGATAAGGGTGCATCTTTCCATGTCAGTACATATTCATCCATGGAAATACATGTAAGGTTGTATAATGGACCATTGTATGGATGGTCCATAATTTAACCCCATTTTCAACCTTAAATCAAAACATGAGGTAACTTATTTTGTGCCACCTATGGAATCGCCCTACACATTCCTCTCACTGTAGTCTGTTTACTGAGACGGAAACACAGCTCTGATGAAGAAAAACTCCACATTCATTCACATTTTTCTGTTTCCCAGAGGCGCTATCAAGAACTACCAAGAGCCGTGACAAAATTTAACAAATATTCTCAAATTAGTGACCAAGAAGTTGGATAATACGTGAAGTTGAACAAATAGTTACGACTCACAAAATCTTAACCTCTGCTAATACTAAACTCACTTGGCACATCTATTCATCACTTTCAGACTTACTTTGTGACACCGTTTTTTCTCCTTCACCTGTAAAACTGAGACAATAATGTACCCACCAGAATGATAGTGGTACTGGAATATTGGACACTTTATTAAAAAATATTTTCCTTGGGGCGCCTGGGTGGCTCAGTTGGCTAAGCATCTGCCTTCGGCTCAGGTCATGATCCCAGGGTCCTGGGGTCGAGCCCCACATTGGGCTCCCTGCTCAGTGGGGAATCTGCTTCAAACCTCTGCCTGCCGCTAGCCCTGCTTGTGCTCTCTCTCTCTCTGTCAGATAAATAAAATCTTTTTAAAAAAATCTTTTCCTTTATTCAGTCAACAAAGTTTTATCGAGTGCCTACCATATGCCAAGATACCAGGGCATAGCCTGGGAACAATACAGATGAAACCTTTTACTGTCAAGGGAT
Source organism: Phoca vitulina (assembly GCF_004348235.1). Classification (NCBI taxonomy): domain Eukaryota; kingdom Metazoa; phylum Chordata; class Mammalia; order Carnivora; family Phocidae; genus Phoca; species Phoca vitulina. The sequence continues at coordinate 85,086,805 of NW_022589706.1, forward strand.
TTCTAATACAGGGGACCACCAGTCAATAATATATGTGAAGAGAATAACAATGATTTGATGGCTAAAGTTATTTTGCTTAATTGTATGAAGAAAAATAAATGTTTTCTCATTTAAATTGGTGAGATTTCATTTTTACTATGAAAATAATACATGCATACGGTAAAAAAAAAAATGGTCAAGTAATACAGCAAGAGTACAAAATGAAAGTCAGGTCTCCTTCCCATTTCCACAGACGCCCAATTCCATTCCTCAGATTTTTATGCATATTGGTTTATAATATGTGCATATACACTTTTTAAAAAGTCATATTTTATTTTTTTAAAGTTTATTTATTTAAGCAATCTCTACATCCAACGTGGGGCTCAAATTCCTGACCCGAGAGCCACGCACTCCACCGACTGAGCCAGCCAGGCACCCCTAGGAGTCCTATTTTTATATTTTTTTATTTTTTAAAGATTTTATTTATTTGAGAGAGAGAGAGAGACAAGCACGGGGAGTGGCAGGCAGAGGGAGAAGCAGGCTCCCCGCCTAGCAAGGAGCCCGACATGGGACTTGATCCCAGGACCTGGGATCATGACCTGAGCCAAAGGCAGACGCTTAACCGACTGAGCCAGCCAGGCGCCCCTAGGAGTCCTGTTTTTAAATAATATTGTACATCTTGATGTTTTTCACTTACAATAATGTATCTTTGAGATCTTTTCACATCAGCACAAGAATCTACCTCTTTAACAACTAATAGACCTCTTTAACAACTAATAGAGAATGCAAAATTAGCTTCCAAAGGGGCTCCCAAAAGTACAGGAATTTATACTTCCCCCAACATTGTCCCACACTCTCTAGCATTGAGATTGCTCAAAAAATTCAATCTCTCATCATTGAAAAGGTGAAAGTGGTACCCCACTGCTGTTTTCTTTTATTTCGTAGTTGTGAATTCATTTAAGCATTTTTTCAGTTTTCCTGAAAGACATGGCTAAGAAACATTTCCTCTGTTATGAACTTCCAATGTATGCCCTCTATATACCATATTATCGAGTTATTTACCTTTTTCCTACTAATTTGTATGACCTCTTTTAACAACGGAAAAATCGGCACCTAAAGGAAAACACTTAAATAAAATTTAACGTCTTTTTTTTTTAACAACACATGACACACACACATATAACAATTGAATTGCCTTCTTCTTTAACAATATATCTTGGGGATCTTTCTATGATAGCACTTAGGGCTTGACCTTATTCTTTTTACAGTTTCATAGTATCCCATGGCTTCAATATGCCATACTTTTATTAAACCATTTCTGTATTAGAAGGTACCTAGACTTCCCTTAATTATTTGCTATTACAAACAGTGCTGCAAAGAGCATTCTTACACCTGCAACTTTTGGTACACATATGCAAGGGGAGATCTGTCCTGGGGAAAACCAATGTACATTGAAAAACTTTGACAGATAACCATATACTACATGGTTAACTTATTTGTTTGTAGTCTATCTCCTGCTACTAAAATGTAAACTTCATGAAGGCAGGGATTGCAAAAGGGTTATCTTATTAAATAATTTGTACAGCTGTGCCATTTTGCAAGTTTGGATCCACACCAACTTCATGGGAGTAAGTTTCAGATATTTTTAATTTATTCAAATTATCCTCTCTAGGCTTGTTCTAACAATAAAATACTGAGAACATGCATGTTGCCCATGTGTTGCTCCAACGTGTGCTGATTTTTGAAACACACTACTTTCTGCAGAAAGTTTAACTAGAGTGGGAAATGGCAAATTGCTTCATGTGAAACACTAAGCACAGTCATGTATCAAATATGAAGTTTAGGTTATAGGTATACAGAGAGGGAAGGAACGGAATATCTCAGACACCCACTCTTTAGAGGTTTTAACTATTGCTTTCTAGTCAGTAGCTTCTTGTGCCTTACTGGAAAACTGGTAAAATGGTACCTCTGACACAGTAGATCGGTATTAAGACAGAATTCAAGCCATTATCCAGCACTACCAGCAAAGTGTGTTGCTTTATGAAAGAATGCCATACCCCCCTACAATGGCCGTAGGAATGTATAATGTACAGCATGCAATTTAGTCCATATGTTTCCTACAGATATGCATACACAATATCTCCACTAATAAAGGGTTGGAAACAACACAAATGTCCACATAATGGAAGACTCTGCAGCTTCAACAACAATATACAATTCAAAAGCTCTTCTTACTGAAATGAAAAATATATGTATGTGTGTATAATATATGTCTAAGATGTGTTAAGTGAAGAAATAGGGATAAAGAACATTATCTATTGATACTACCATTTGTGTCTTTATAATTAGAGAAAAATAATAGTCGATCCTCATTTTTTGCAGATTCTCTATTTGCAAATTTTCCTACCCACTAAAATTTCTTTTTTTTAATATTTTATTTATTATTTATTTATTTGAGAGATAGAGAGAGAGCACGAGTGGGGGTGGGTGTGGTGGGGAGAGCAGAGGGAGAGGGACAAGCAGACTCCACGCTGAGCACCCTCACGGGGCTCAATTCCACAACCCTGAGATCATGACCAGAGCCGAAATAAAGAGTCATATGCTCAACCGACTGAGTCACCCAGGCGCTCCTAAAATTTATTTCTAACCCCAAAATCAATACTCACAGCACTTTCATGGTCATTTGTGGAAATGCACAGAGTGGCAAAAAAAAAGTGAATTACCTGACACACTCACATGCCCAGTGAAGGTCAAACAAGGCAACGTTCTCTCTGCCTCTTGTTTCCACCCTCATACTGGAAAGACGTGTGCTTTCAAGGTCTCATTTACTGCCATGCCTTTTGCATTTGGGGGCTTTTTCTTAGTGATTTTGTTGTTCAAAATGACCTGCAGTGTTGAAATGCTGTCTCGTGTTCCTAAGCTAACGGCTGTGATATGTCTTATGGAGAAACTTTATGTGCTAGATAAGCTTCATTCAGGCATGAGTTACAGTGCCATTAGCTGTGAGTTCAATGCTAATGAATGAACGATATATATTAAATAAGATGTCTTTAAACAGATATAACCATTAAACAAGTTTAAGTATTAATCAGTTGTCAAAAATGCTGTGACCAGAAGCTCTCAGGAACCTAATCCTGTATGTGTAATGGTTCTGCATTTGCTAATTCGGTGTTTGTGGTGACTTTATAGAACACAACTATCACTAATAATGAGAAGTATTTGTAATTGCTCTGTACATGCATAGGATATCTCTGCAAGGGTACACTGGTTATCCACAGGGAGGGGCATTGTGGTTTACAAAGGGCTATGTTCCTTTACACTGAATATCCTTTTCAGTGTATGCCCTTGTCTAATTTTTAATTTTATACCATGCCTATTTTTAATTATTTTTTAAGAAATAAAATTAAAATTAAAAATAAAGTAGAAGAATGCTAACAGTAGAATGTTAAACAAATGGTTTTCATGGGCTAGCCACAAAGTATAAAGATAATAGACAACTAATTACCAAATTATCTCTTGTTTTTAGTCAGACTCAGTAATGCCTTCATATGGTTATTTCAAGGAGCTGTAATGAACCGTTTTTCTTTTTTTTTTTTTTTAAAGATTTTATTTATTTATTTGACAGAGAGATTGACAGTGAGAGAGGGAACACAAGCAGGGGGAGTGGGAGAGGGAGAAGCAGGCTTCCCGCTGAGCAGGGAGCCCGATGTGGGGCTCGATCCCAGGACCCTGGGATCATGACCTGAGCCGAAGGCAGACGCTTAACCGACTGAGCCACCCAGGCACCCCTGAACCGTTTTTCTGAATATAGATGTTTTGGAGAATTTTTTCCCCCAGAATTTTTTTTTTTTTTTTTTTTACATCTTCCCTCTTATCTTCCTGTTGCAAATACAAAACAGGAGATCTTGAAATGTTTTTATCTGGACTGTGGACTAAAGGCAAACTGAGTTATATTCTGGTTAAAGAAACATCTAGTGGTAATCTCTCCACCTCATGGAACGTGTCACGACTTCTACTGTTAACACCTTAGTTCCTTTATCAGAGCAGCTCCTTGTTGGGGACTCGGGAGGTGCAGGCCCGGTCACTGGAAGCTTGCAACACATCCGCTCTCAGCAGGAGTGAATCTGCCTTAAAATGAAAACTTCACAAGGATGAATGCTTAACTGCTAGACCTAACTGCAACGATATAGAAACACAAGCTTAGAATCTGGTTTTACAATTCCATATGAAGAACATATTTTAAAGTACCCCAAACGCAATGCATGGCATAGTAAGCTCTACTCTTTACTGAACTTCTACTACACACCAGGCACTTGATATACCTTTTCTAATTAGATCCTCACATCTCTGAAAAGCAGTTACCGTGATACTCATTCAGGTCAAGGAACATGAGTCTTCAAGGGGTGAATAACTTACTAAAGGTCACCCAGGTAGTAAGTGGCAGAGCTAGGATTTAAATGAAATGTTGTGTCCACGGCTGTGCAGAGAAAAACTGGCTTCCCGTGAACAAATATGAACCAAATCATATAGATAAAAATAACACAGAACCACACTGAGAATATAATGAAATCCAAACTACCAAATAGGACTCAAATGTGCAATCAATACCTGAGCGGTGTTCGCAAACAAAACAGAAAGCAGAAGCCTATTCTGGTGCCAAGCCATAGTTCATCTGACGAAGGCTTTGTATTTATTATGTCCTGCCTGGGACCCTCTTCTTCCAGATGCTTCCAGGGCTGGCATGGTCTTCTCATTTGGTAACATCTCAGGTGATAGCTTTAGAGAAGGCTTCCTTACCCGCCTCCCCCCCCGCCCCGGCTTTACCTAAAACATGGGACTCCGTGTGGCCCCTTGTCACCTCCTATCACATTGTTATTTTATTTTCACTGTAACACATATCAACATCTAACATTTTTTAAAAACGATTTTATTTATTCATTTGACAGAGAGAGAGAATGCGCACAAGCAGGGGGAACAGCAGAGGGAGAGGAAGAAGCAGGTTCCCCGCTGAGCAGGGAGCCCGATGCGGGGCTCCTTCCCAGGACCCTGGGATCATGACCTGAGCCGAAGGCAGATGCTTAACCAACTGAGCCACCCAGGCGCCTCTATTTTCACTGTAGCACATATCAACATCTAACATTATTTTATGTATTTCTTTACATGTTTAATGCCTCTTTGTCCCAGGGGGCATGTATGGTCCATGAGAGCAAGAGTCTTGCCCTGAAACAGTGTCTGGTGAGTAAATGAAATTCTGCAAATAGTTACTGACCTTACTGTATATCGTAGCAGGTTTGATTACAAGTCAAGTCTTACCATCAAGGAGTATAAAATATGATAACGGTGATAACACAAATCATGACTAAACAAGATTTAGGGGTTGCAAATACCAAAACCATTTAGAAAACTTTTAAAAGTTGATGGCGTCAAGTTGGGCTTTCTGGGTAAGTTTTAAAAGTAAGGAAAGGAGGGACGCTTGGGTGGCTCAGTGGGTTAAGCGTCTGCCTTTGGCTCAGGTCATGATCCCAGGGTCCTGGGCTCAAACCCTACATCGGGGGCCCCTGCTCAGTGGGGAGCCTGCTTCTCCTTCTGCCACTACCCCCCACTTGTGCGCTCTCTCTCTCTCTCTGTCAAATAAGTAAATAAAATCTTAAAAAAAAAAAAAAAAAAAAAAGGTAAGTAAAGGGGACAGATATTCCAGGTAAGAGAAACAAAGGAAAAGGATGGGGTGGAAACACATGAGGGATAGGAAGTGGTTCAAATCTGCCAGGGTTTTAAGCTACTCATAGGAAAAGGGGAAAAGTAATCATAAGACCAGAATGGTGAGTTGAAGTCATATTGCAAAGAATCTTATGTATCAGAGTGGGAAATTTGAGTCAATGGGATAGGTAGTTTGGGAGCAAAGAAAAGTTTTTAGGCAGAGTTATAACAGGATGTTTCTGAATGCTTAGTGGAAGTTAAAAAATACTGTTCGATTAGGAACACTTATGTTGAAAGCAAGGCAAAGCAAAAACGGATGCCCATAGTCATGCAGCGAAAGCTACCCTTTTATGAAGGGCTGATAACGTACTGGACATTTTGTAAGCCATTTACACACTTTTTCTAGTTCAGTTCTTACCACAGCGCAATTTGTTTTGTTTTAAAGATTTTATTTCTTTATTTGTCAGAGAGAGAGAGAGAGCAGAAAACAAGCAGGGGGAGAGGCAGGCAGAGGGAAAAGCAGGCTCCCCGCTGAGCAAGGAGCAACTGGGACTCAATCCCAGGACCCTGGGATCATGACCTGAGCCGAAGGCAGACACTTAACCCACTGAGCCACCCAGGCATCCCAACCACAGCGCAATTTGATTATCCCAATTTCACACTGAGAAATAGAGACCTAGGGAGGTTAATGAGTATGCTCAAGTTCACCAAACCATTAAGTGGCAAGGGTGGAACTGGATCTTGGTACATCTGAATCTACAGGCACCAGGCTTTCCTACACTGCTTCTCTAACGACAAGTTTGGGGGAAGGGAAGTTGAGGCCATAGCTCAGAAAAGGAAAAAGGGAAACTGCATTCATTAGCATGAGTATTAAGACCCGGCACAAGGTACACACATTCGTATAAGGCAACTATCACAGTAGGTCTGCTCTAGAGATGCCAAGAAGATTTGCTGAAAGAAAGAAAACAAGATGGAAGGCCGGCTGGGAGGCTACTTGTTTTTGAGTAAAGGAAGGAGTTCTGAAAAGTAATGCAGCCTGTGGCCTTTCTGTGCATTCAATCTTTATAATGTCCATCCAAATTATGGCAAACATAAAAGCTTGTGCAGCAGGTTTGATCTTCATTCTGCAAAAAAAGAGAACTGGCTTCTAACTCACTGGACAAGAAATACGGACTATTTGCTTGGTGTCTGCAAACAATAAACTCAAAATGGCAACCGTCTCCAGTACTCTCTCAGGTGAAAGTATTTGTGAAATAAGGAGATTAAGACAATACCAGGGAATCTGTTTCCGTCAAACCATAGGATATTACCATTTCAGAGGTCAAAATACTTAAGCATTGTCCGTTCCATATGGTTCACCCTCAATATTATTTGGGTTTGTGAAAGAACAGGGAAGTTCCACCATTATGTTCATCCTTGATTTATGTGGTTCCTTCTTGCCTCCCAGAGCTACTCCAATTCCTCAGTCTGGCTTCTGAGCTGCCAATGGACCCTCACCTATCCAGCCTCCTTCCCCCCCAACAATTCCATGTAAACCTCAGTCAGGCTGGGCTGTGTCTCCTCTCAGCTACTAAAGCTGCTCAAATCCTGTGCTTTATTAGCATCGCAACAAAGTGGGTATGAAAGATCACAGGTGCAGCAGGGCCGTGCGTTAACATGCGCTGTGGTGTGCAGGATAAGCATGGCTTCTGGTCTCTAGAGCCGGGCATGCTCGAGTTCTGATCCCAAATTAGTCACACACTCACTAAGGGGTAGAGGTGAATTAATCACCTCTTTGAGACTCAGTTTCTTCAAGTATAAAATAACAATTATAAGGATTCCTGTCAGGACTATCAAAGATTCATCAAATAAGGTACACGGAGGTTGCCAGGTAACACCTCCTTTGAAAAACCAAACGTTTACCCACACATGGGAGAGAATTCAAGAATTGCCGAGAACAATCCTGCATCCTCTGCCTAAACCCTTCGGCTTACCAGGGAGTGTGGGAAGAAAGGGTGGTTTTCTCAAGCAAGAAGAACATAACTGTTCTAATGGCTTCTCTATATTCCTCACAAACTATCAACTGGTGATCCTGTTTTCAATACACCCGGCCACCTCCCCTCTCTGTGACACAGAGTCTGGCACTACTGGGCCAGTTTATCAACAAAAGTCCAGCTCAGAGCTGGTCTTCAGGGAAGATAAAGACAGCATTATTGATCTCCTGGGTACTGTGACTTCCAGCCTTCTCTCAGGCACTGAGATCACTGGAAAGTGACTTTAGTTGTGTTAACCTGGCCCCTGGGTTATTCTGTTCTTTGATGTTACATCACTGACTTTACCCCGACGGTTGCTGTAAGTCTTTGGTCTAGGACCTTGTTTTGTCCTTTTACTGCCAGAAAAAGCAACTAGCTCTCTTGAGCAACATACCTGCCTTTCTTTTCAGATAACAGCTCTCTTGAGTTCTCGTGTGTCTACTTTTGCCCTGGCTGACTGAAAGCAGCTGAACGGCACTGTCTCCATCTCAGCACTCTGTACTCTGTCGGGGTTGGCATTTGGGACAACACATGGGATTCTCTTGCCACCACCTTAAAAGTAAACTCCCACTGCTCCTTCTTGTCAATCCAACTATAAGCGCTCAAGGCCCCTGCCTCTTCATGAAATCTTCCTAAACATCTCACTACATAGTGATCTTCTTTCCTGAGTTACTATAACTCACTCCGATTATCACACCACTTGAGTATTTGCTGGGCCATATGGCATCCTACCTGTATTTTGCATGTAGATTTGCCTTCCTGAATGGATCACGATTCAAATAGACTGAGAGATTTAGAAACGGGCTCTCTACCAAACACAGGACATTGTCTTCCTGTCGTCTTGCCAGTCTCCTGCCTGTCAGGCACACTATGATCTCTTAGTAATCACCAGCTGGCTTGACCCAAGAATAGACTGAATGGCCTAGATGCACACAGCTGCTGAAGACCAAGGCATGTGAAATTCTCTCCACTGGCAAAAATGTATTTCGTGGACTGAGACACACTTTTGGTTCCCAGGAGTAAAAACTTAATCCCATCTTCAAAAGGACCATGATTAGAATCTTGATACACACACAGTTAAAATTGTGTATATTTGTTTGTATATATGTATATATATAATATGTGTATGTTTTACAAATTGGACATGATGTTTTGTAGGCAGGCATTTTTTTTCCCCCTTAGCAATATATCATGTGCATTTTCTGTCAAGATACATTCTTCAGTAATATACTTTTAATGAGAACACAGGGTCTACTAAAGATTTTTGGAGGGTAAAGTTTTTTTGAGGGGGACGGAGGACCTTTCCATCAGAATATTCTTTTTTGTTTTTTTAAGATTTATTTATTTATTTGGGGGGGGCGGAGGGACAGGGAGAGAGAGAGAGTCTTAAGCAGACTTCATGCTGAGCATGGAGCCCAACGAGGCGCTCAATCTTATGACCCTGAGATCATGACCTGAGCCAGAACCAAGAGTTGGATGCTTAACTGACTGTGCCACCCAGCTGCCCCTCCATCAGAATATTCTTGACTACAACTGATCTCTGTCAAGAACATACAAGTAACTCACATACATCATCTTTTGAAAAATCTATGTGTAGAGTTCTTATTTTTTTAGAGGCATCAGAACAGAATGTCTATGTTGAAGTTTAAAGCTGTTCTTACTGTTTGTATATAAAAATTTTGAAGCCTTTAGGTGCTGACAAGTGTCAGGCCAATTAAAAAAGTCCTTTCTTGAATTTTGGCACAAAGTTCTAGATTTAATGCTTGATTCCAGTTGGAAGATCTAGTTAGGGAGTGTTTAATTAAGATTAATGTTTAATAGAAACCTGCCTTCGTATCACTTTATGAATAGAGCCCAGAATATAAGTAGACATAAAAGAGATTACTCAAGGAAAAAAAAAATTAAAAGTTTTCAAGAGTGAATCAGCATTTTCTGGCTGTATTTTTAGCTTGTTTTATGAGCATTACATTGCTATAAATCATTAGAATAAGAGTCTAACTCAAAAGATACAATCAGAACTTTTTCAAAAACCCTATTTCATGTGATATATTTCCATTGATCTGGGCTTCCTTAACAAAATGAAGCCCACTCTCCCACCCATCACTACCCTTTTAAAATATTATATTTGAAATGGTTTTTATGATCTTTCCTGTAAGTGCTGAGGTCATTAGCCAAAGTGGGAGAGGGAGTATATAAAGCATAGAGAGAGGACCCAGGCTGCCTGGGTTTAAAGTCCATCTCTACTGATTACCAGCTCTGTGCCCTTTTGCAAGTTACTTATCCTCTCTGTGCCTGAGGTTCCTCAGCTGCAAAACATGCCCAGTCACAAAGCATACTCTGTAAAATGGAGGGTTAGTGAGTCGATATTCATAAAGCCCTTTGTAGGCTCAGGGTAGGCTCTCAATAACTGTTAGGTAATATCCTTATTAAATGCCCAAAAGAAATCTTCAAATAAACAGTTTAATTTCCAGCAAACACTTCAATCACCTTCCACATCCATAAAGGCAATGGCAAAGGATTCACTGCATATGTGTGTGTAAGCATGCGTGCTTACAATTATCCACCCTTTTCTGAAATTCCCTCCTGATTCTCCCTTAGGAAACCACAACCATTTTTTGACCTAATTCTTATCTCCTTCAACAAAATTTTAGGGGTGCCTGGGTGGCTCAGTCAGTTAAGCATCTGCCTTGGGCTCAGGTCACGATCCCAGGGTCCTGGGATTGAGCCCCGGGGCAGGTTCCCTGCTCAGTGGGGAATCTGCTTCTCCCTCTGCTCCTCCTCGCCACTCCCACCCCCGCCTTGTGCTCACTCTGTCTCTCAAGTAAATAAATAAAATCTCTAAAAAAAATAAAATAAAATTTTACATCTCCAGCTTTAAAGGCATGCTTTGTGATGGAAATCGGGAAAGACAAGTTCTCTGTATAAAGAGATACTTGCCTTCTCAGCATTCTGTGAAAAGTATTTTCACTGCTAAACATAGGCTGAGTGCTGCCATTGTAAGTTAGAGTCATCTAGGACAGGAGGAAGACTTGAACTTTGGATGCTACTTTCTGCAGCTGAATACAGATGATCCTCATTATTGCAAATTCGCCTACTCACTCAAGTTCATCACTCACCCCAAAATCTATACTCAAAAGTCTTTCATGGTCATTCATGGTCACACGCATGTGGCAGTGAATAATTTGACTTGCCGATGCCCACGTTCCCAGCTGAGGTCAAACGAGACAACACTCTGCCTTCTTGTTTCAGCTCTCATACAGTAAACAAGAGTCTATTGTTCGGTCTTAGTGCTACATTTTTTGATTTTTGTGCCTTTTGTTGGTGATTTCGCTGTTTAAAATAATGGCCTCCAGTACTGAAATGCTGTCCAGTGCTCCTAAGCGCAAGAAGGCTGTGCCTTACAGAGAAATGCGTGTGTTAGATGAGCTTCATGCAGGCATGAGTTATGGCTGTAAGTTTAATGTTAATGAATCAACAATACATATTAAAGTGTGTTTAAACAGAAGCACACATTAAACAAGGTTATATATTAATCAGCTGGCAAAACTGTCATGACCAAAGGCTTGCAGGAACCTAACCCTGTATTTCCCCTGCGAGCAATGGTTCAGAAGAGCACTTTGGAAACAACACAGTTTTCGTGTAACCTGGGAGAGAAGTTTGAAGAAACTACAGTTGATGGCAGAAAAACTCAGACTGTCTACAACTTCACAGACAGCACGTTGGTTCAACATCGGGAATGGGATGGGAAGGAAAGCACAATCACAAGAAAATTGGAAAATGGGAAATTAGTGGTGGAATGCGTCATGAATAATGTCACCTGTACCCAGGTCTATGAAAAAGTAGAGTAAAAATTCCATCATCATTTTGGACAGGAATTAGCTGTGAGGATGAACAAGCTCAGTTCAATGAGCAAATCTCCATACTGCTTTTTTTTTTTCATTGCTGTGTTCAATTATCTTTATCACAAACATTTTACATGCATCTATTTCAAAGTGTTGATTTAATTAGGATCATCCCTTTGGTTAGTAAATAAATTTGTTTGTGCTAAAAAAAAAAAAAGAATTTGCTAATTCAGTGTTTCCAGACACTTTATGAAACATAACTACTGCAAGTAATGAGAATCAACTGAACCTCTGACAAAGAACATGGATTAGAACAGACGGTACTAATCTATCCAGGCAACAGTTAGACCCTGGGAAGGAAGAGCTGTCTAGAATATAATCCATACTTGGTAATAGTTGCTTAGGTGAGTGATTATCTTCTTAAGAAATGTGATCTGACTTTGCTTAGTTTAAAATAAATGCTTGCAAAAATAAACACTTGTATTATCCCAATGTACTTAAAATTCTTGCTGGTTTCTTTTCTTTCTTTCTTTCTTTCTTTCTTTCTTTCTTTCTTTCTTTTCTT
>NW_022589706.1:85098909-85350039 GCF_004348235.1 Phoca vitulina
TTTTCTTTCTTTCTTTCTTTCTTTCTTTCTTTCTTTCTTTCTTTCTTCTTTTTTTTAATACTGTGAACTCTGCAAAGAGCTTTTGAGTCTCATTACAGTGAAACAAAGGACATATGTCCCCTGGAGTATGGGGACTTTGCATCTGAGCCTTATGTTTGCTATATAGTAAACACAGGAAAATCGACAACACTCCCAGATCTCCCAAACCTGCTTTTGCTCAGGTTCTAAGTACAGAGAAACAGGGAAAGCAGAATCTGCCGTCATGCTGACTTTACACAACGCATATGTCCAGGCAATACCTTCTACTCGGCCCTGCGCTGAGTAAACCTATAGGTCTGTTTAAGAAGTACAAAAAGCACACCATGCATCACCATGATAGTATGCTATTTCATCCATTGACTTTATCTGCTTATCTGTGTATTCAAATAGCACCTCTGACCTGCTTCTCTGCCTAGACAACATAAATTGCTGGGTGTGACTTAGTCAAGCGTGAGAATGCACACAAACAGGGAAATGTAACTCAGGCTGTCAAGGCCCAGGAGCAGGCAGTAAGAGGAGGAGGCAGAATGGGATGCCAGTAGAACAGTATGCTCTCTCAGCGCCAGTCCCAGGATGGCAATATCTGCTCCAAGAGTTATGTTGATGTGTTAATGCCCCTAGCGATAGCCTCAACCACGGCCGCCGCCCCACCCCCGCCCCACCCAGTCATTTTCTCATCCTGGAACATCCACATCTGAAACATTTCAAAGACTCCTGACCATCATCTAAAACTTTATTAGACCTGATGAGAATGGATTCTTTACCTGATTTCTAGATCTGCAGGAAGCCATCCTAATGTAATTTACCCTGTTATTTTTTAAATAGTCCATGTCACTCAGCTTATGGTTGCATTCTGCCAAAACAACTTCCTGAACTATAAAGAGTCAAGTAAAATGACATAACCGTCAATGCAAAATAAAAAGATCTCATATATTGGGATGTAAAACCACTCAGCCATTTTATTTATTTTAAAGATTTTACTTATTTATTTGAGAGAGAGACAGAGCACAAGCAGGGGTAGGAGCAGAGGGAGAGGGAGAAGCAGACTTCCTGCTGAGCGGGGAGCTCTACACCGGGCGATCCCAGGACTCTGGGATCATGACCTGAGCCATAAGTCAGAGGTTTAACCAGCTGAGCCACCCAGGTGCGCCCCCCATTCAGCCATTTTATTTTATTTATTTATTTTTAAGATTTTTATTTATTTATTTGACAGAGAGAGAGAGCGTGCACAAGCAGGGGGAGCAGCAGGCAGAGGGAGAAGCAGGCTCCCGCTGAGCAAGGAGCCCAATGTGGGGCTTGATCCCAGGACCCCGGAATCATGACCTAAGCCAAAGGCAGACACATAACCACTGAGCCACCCAGGCGACCCCTATTTAGCCATTTTAAACACATATCTTCATAATGAAGAATGCTATTCCTCTTGAATATGAATCAAAAAAAATTAAGAGTTCAGATGGCATCTCTTTCTGCCTGTGGCCCTACTGAATAAGACTGGACTTACTGAGAATTTTCTGTTGACGTTCAGTTCCCTCCTGCTCTGAACTGAATATTCCTAGTGTCAACACATGTTCACCAGACTGGATCTGCTTTCCCTATATTAGACCTATCAGCAGTCACAGGTGTAAAATCTACAGGCATAGGATAGATTTAAAGCACAGGAAACTATCACATAATATACCACGATCTTTACCTATATTTTTACTCTCTCACCCTAGAGCTAGCATATCCATGCATTTAGGTCAGTCCCCAAAATTCAATGCAGTGAATAAACATCGTTATTTCTACTGAGTACTGTTAACTTCTAGGATACTTGTTGTCTATTAACCAGTCATTCCTTTCCCTTCTCTGTACTTCTAATGTGACCTTATGGACCATATAATCTAAGAATGTGTATATTCCACGTATATTGTAATTTCTGCTTATACTCTAAGTAAAATTTATAATTAACAAACTAAAAAGAAATAATCATTGTTGGGCTCATACATGATTGGGCCATAAAAGTATATTGTTCTTGCGTGGGGATGAAAATTCCTAACTCTCGGGGTTGTAGCAAGGGGACCATGAAATCATGTGAATGTACTGTGTAAAATGTTAAATACTGACACATTTTTTTTTTTAAAGATTTTATTTATTTATTCATGAGAGACAGACAGAGAGAGAGAGAGAGAGGCAGAGGGAGAAGCAGGCTCCCAAGGAGCAGGGAGCCTGATGGCGGGACTCGATCCCAGGACCCTGGGACACGACCTGAGCCGAAGGCAGACGCTCAACCATCTGAGCCACCCAGGCGCCCAAATACTGACACATTTAACATTCATTGATAACAGCATAACTAAAACGTATTTACTGTTAGTGAATGCTTTATATACATTAACTCATTTAATCAATGCAACAACTCTATAGGATCAGTATTACACATTTAATTTTATTTATTTATTTTAAAGATTTTATTTATTTATTTGACAGAGAGAGACACAGCGAGAGAAAGAACACAAGCAGGGGGAGTGGGAGAGGGAGAAGCAGGCTTCCCGCGGAGCAGGGAGCCCGATGTGGGGCTCCATCCCAGGACCCTGGGATCATGACCTGAGCCGAAGGCAGACACTTAACGACTGAGCCACCCAGGCGCCCCGTATTACACATTTTAAAAATAAGGATACTAAGGTTTAGAGAAGATATATAACTTCTCACCACTATAGAGCTACTAAGTGGCTGAATAAGGAAGGATTCAAACCCAGGTAGTGTGGCCCTAGAGTCAGACTGTATCATCTCTCTGTACGATGTTACTATTACTAGTACATTCTGTTTGATCCAACAGAGACACTAACAACTGTCTCCAAAGCAGTGCCTTGCTTTGAATGGTTAGGTAAGATCTGCATTGAGTTTACATACTGAGTAACTAAAGATGACTGACGCGTGCTGATATCAATGATCCCAGTACTTCGTCAATGTTGGGTCAAGTTTCAGGACTCTGACATGTCAAGTAACATGGAGAACTATTCATTTGTTGGTACTTTGGGAATTATTCTTACACTTCCATTAGAAGACTAGTATTTCAATCTTTATCTTTAGAGATCAAGGAGTAATTCACATGATAATTTACGTTTAATATCACCATGAGTAAGTCAATGTGTCCACTTTTTTAAAAGATTTTATTTATTTGTTTGTTTATTTACAGAGTGAGAGCTGGGGTGAGGGAGAGGGAGAGAGAGCATCTCAAGCAGACTCCTCACTGAGCATAAAGCCTGACACGGGCGGGGGTGGGGTGGGGGAGTGGGCCTCGATCTCACGACGCTGAGATCACAACCTGAGCGGAAATCAAGAGTCAGACACTCAACCTACTGAGCCACCCAGGCGTCCCAATGTGTCCACTTTTTAATAAGACCATTCTGTTTGTGAGAAGTCATGTAAAAAGTACCAAAATGAGTTTTATTAAAGCCTTAACTCTTTTCTGTCTTATTAGATTGAAGTTCTTGTACTAGCACAGTGGAGGATAGTGTAACAGCCAACCCAGCTTTCTCCTTTGCTAACAGAAAACTTAACCTGATATTGTTTGGAAGGCCATGTGCCCAGCCCTGAGACAAAGCAAGACTGGAATGAGCACTTTGAGGCATTAGTCTCTTTGTCAACAGTCTAAGGGTGGGCAAAACCATCACAGTCCTCTTTGCCAGTGAATGGCCAAGAGTGAGGCATGTGACCCAGGCCTGGCCAATGAGATGTCGTTATAGCAATAGAAGCAAATCCTTATATAAGCTTATTAAGAGCAAGTTGTCTCGGAGGCTTCTCCTTATCAAAGAAGAGAACTGAAAGAAGGCACTTTGCTGCTGCCCCTTCCCTTCTGCTTGGAAATCTGTAGTGAGGACAGATGCTTGGTGAAATGGCAGCCATCCTGTGACCACAAAGAAAACACTGCTGATACATTAAGGATGGCAAGACAAAAACTCAGATAGAACCTGGACCACTGATGCATTATTAAACCACTAAACAACTACAGAGGCTTCCAATCAGACTTACTCTTATATGAAATAGTTAAATGTTTTATGTTTTAAGCCACAGTTAATTATGCTGTTAGCGTTTGAAAGCATCTCAACACAATTCCTTGGTTGGCGGGTATATTCTGCATAGCAAACTGATGAGTATTGCCCAAAGAGGACATAATCTGTGGAAGGATATAATCTGAAATGTATTATGCTTTTATTCTACTGGTCAAACTTAAAAGCATCTTAATAGTATTATTTCGTGTATACTTTTCCTCTTTTAAAGCTACGAACTTTTGGGATGCCTGGATGGATCAGCCAGTTAAGTGTCTGCCTTTGGCTCAGGTCATGATCCCAGAGTCCCGAGATGGAGTCATGCATTCGGCTCCTTGCTTATCAAGGAGTCTGCTTCTCCCTCTGCTCCTCACCCTGCTTGTGCACTCTCTCTCTCTCTCCCCCACCCACAGATAAATAAAATCTTAAAAAAAAAATAAAACTACCTAGCTTCCTTTTTCCTTCTAAAAATGACAAAAAATAATACACTGATTAAAAAGAGTGACATGTGTCTCCTCAAGCTTTTCACATGTTAACTGGAACATCACAATAAAGAAACATAATTTTCCCAATTACAATTAGGTGAGGGAAGTATTTAACAACAGGGAATAATGTCCATTCTATATTAAGAAAAAAAGTCAGATTACAGAAAAATATGGTATGAACTCTATGATAATATTTTTGTTAAAAAGAAAAACAGAAATGGACAGATAGAAAGAGTTTAAAAAGGTTTGCACCAAAATGTTAGTGTTTATCTCAAGGTAACATTTATTTTCTTTTTTTGCTTATCTGTGGTTTCTTAAATTTTCTACAATGTTATTTAAAACTTACTTGCTCCAGGCCTATTCATTGAAAGAAGAAACTACAACTGAGTGAAGTTTATTGCTTTTAAAAATATTTCTGTGACAGTACGTCTTTGCATTATCAAAATAAATCCTAATACTCTCTACATAAGTAAAATCGTCAGGAAAAAAATAAAGGTCCTAAGTATATCTCCATAATTCTAGGCCTCTGTGTGCATACAATTAAATCGATAAAGTAAAACAATATATACATCAATTTCAGGAAGGACAGTAGAAACAGTAAACCTTTAAACTCAGCTGAACTCCTGAGAAAACAAGAGTGTTACTGTTCATCTTCACATGAAAAACAATTTAAGCTAACTTCTTTTTTTAAAAAAAAATTTATTTGTTTATTTGACAGAGAAAGAGAGAGAGCGTGCGCGCTCAAGCAGGGGGGAGGGGTAGAGGGAGAAGCAGAAGCAGGCTCCCAGCTGAGCAGGGAGCCCGATGTGGGACTCCATCCCAGGACCCTGGGATCATGACCTGAGCCGAAGGCAGACGCCTAACTGACTGAGTCACGCAGGAGCCCAATTTAAGCTAACTTCTAAAGACAATTGGCAAGCTATTGATGGTCTGGCCCCAGATCAATGAAAACATAATTTATAGGATACTCTGGGAAAGCTACTATATTCCAAATATCCTAGACTTTGCATATAAAAAAGACAGTTGGAGCTGTTATACTGCAGCTACCTAAGGAAAACAGCTTCAATCTATTACAGCCCATCTACATATGACAAGCTATAAACGGAAGAAAGAGCCTATGTATTCTTTCCACTAAGTGAAATTTAATCCTGGAAGGGGCATCCAGTTGCACCACGTTTTGTCATTTACTGTCCTCCACTGTGGGAAGGGAGGACAAGCACAATTTACCGGCTTCCCAGCCCCGACACCTCGTCCCTCCAACATCACTGAGAAAAGAAGGGACCTCAGGACACCAAATGCTTTGTGGGGAAGAAATATTCTCCACAGAAAGTAAGTCAGATGATGAACTCTTAGATCTCTGAGGCCAACCATGCGATTCTTTAGCCATGATAGAATTCTCAAAAACATGGTAATCTTTCTTTTTTTTTTCAGTTTGTTTCATGTAGTTTTCCACTGTGAATATTATTTCATCTAGGCAATGCCAGTTCTGAAAAACAGCTGTCTGGTTTGCCTGAATTACTCACATGAAATAACATCCACCATCTGAGCCCAGCCATCAGTTACAGTGCACTGACCACTTCTTACTTGTCACAGCAGAACTAAAGAAGAGATTAGCATCAACATTTGTTCGATTAAAAAAAAAAAAAGCCCAATAATTAGTAGAGGTTTATTTTTTAATTCACCACAATGTTCCTATTATACAGCATTAAAATTGAAGCTTATTTTCAAAATAAATGTAAATATTTATCAAGCATGTACAGTATGCAAAAATTTGTCTGAACGTTTAAGCTTATCAAAAGTTTATAATGTGAGGGCCACATGGGTGGCTCAGTCAGTTAAGCGTCTGCCTTGGGCTCAGGTCATGATCCGAGGGTCCTGGGATTGAGCCCTGCATCGGGCTCCCTGCTCAATGGGGAGTCTGCCTCTCCCTCTACCCCTCCCCCTGCCTGTACTCTCTGGCTCTGTCAAATAAATAAATGAATAATCTTTAAAAAAAAAGTGTATAATGTGAAAAATTTTGTTTTAATGTTTTAAAAAGTCAAATACAATCATATAGCCCTTACTCTCTCCTGGCAGGAACTTCATCTACATATCCACAGAGATTGTGCTAGTCAGAACATTTTATGCTTAGTAAATTGTAATTTGGATATTAGGCTGATATAAGCACATTGCTCTAGAATATGAAACTATGCTTTATTTGGGGGTGGTTTTCAAAATTTTTAAAACATAAATTTCTATAGTAGGAGAAGGCTTCCTTAAAAAAAATTACCTGAAAGGAGATACATATACGTTTTCTTCTTAGGTGACAAAAAGAAAGTCACAAATGTTTAGTAGATTAAATTTTTAAATTTACTTCAAGAAAAAATATCTTTTGAGGAAATAACACTCTTAAAAATAATCAAGTCTAATAAACCTGAAGCATAGTAAATATCCAACATTTTCCTTAGTACTTAATATTCTTTTTTGCTCCTCTAGGACATTTCTACCTATCGTTTTTGTTTTTTTGGTTTTTTGCATCCAGAAAGAATACTTAAGTTGTCTATAGCTTAAGAGCAGAACTTTTTCTAAATTTACAGAAATGATAGGACCAAAAGATCATCAGATCATTTACAGAGATCTTTAAAAACTGTATCCCATTATGATTTGGAACCATTCTCCTCCAACCTCCCTTTCCTCTCTCCTGTGCCCTTCTGTTTGCTGGCTGAGACAATGGAGAGGAAAAGACTAATATGAAATGGCAGCTCTTCCTAAACACTGGTAACACAAAAACAAAACAAAATACTACTTTTCCTGTATTCAAATGGCAATCCCCCATCTTTTTCTAAGAGGAAGTCCAGAAGAAGCAAGAGTTCAAAGCCATGCCCAAGACGATAAGATCTCCTCTACAAAGCAGTCCCGTAAAAAAGCTCTGTCACACTCTTCTTAACCTCATCCCTGGGACTTCGCACCAGATAAAGATACACCAGGTTCTCTGGATCTACACAGCATGGCCTCCAGACTAACCCTTCACAGAGAAAAACAAAATCCTTCTAGCTCCTCCAGAGGAGATACGATCTTTCCAGGCATTCCGCAATTCTGGAAGTATTTGTTAATGATGAATTCCAGGTATGTGTACAGCATCTGTTCCAGATGCCACAAGGTCCCTGAGCCAATTATCCTATTCATTTTTTTCTCTCTAGGGACAGGTTTATGTTTAATCTTTTATCTCTATTAGATTAGATGACTCTTGTCCCTGGGGAAACTTTGCCCTATTAGATAACATTCCGGAAGCCCATGCATAAAAGTTGTAATGTTAAAGTCAAATTAATTGTCTTTTATCTCCGCTCCCCACTACCCCGCCCCGCTTAAAGATGTACAACCCCTTCCTACTAAAGAATAATTAAACTGTATAATTTACAATTGGAGAAAGTGGAGGAAATTTATTGTAACATCAATAGTATGGCTCATCTCTACCTTAATCTGAGAAAATTTATTGAAGGAAGATCGTGCAATTCAATGTCCACAAACTGTGTTTCTGTTTAACCATGTTGCCTTTTTAAATGTTTATTTAAAAATGCATTAGTTTAAAAAAAGTGTTTGTTACCTGATATCAAATACACCATTGTAAAATGCAACTTTTATTATAAAAACAGTAAATACGTTATAGTTAATGCAAAAAAAATTGAAAAGACCACATGCATAATCACACCACTCATACATACTCAGAATATAACATAAAAAAGATTATAGAAAACTAGAAGAGCAAAAGGAGACATAACTACCATTTTACCATCTTGATACAACTATCTTTTACCATTTGGGTATTATTTTCTTCCTGATCTTTGTTCCTGTGCATACAGTCCTACCCAACCCTCACTGTAGGTAAGTCTTTTGACTTCTTTCTGATTAGAGTAGATGGACTGAGTATCTAGAAAAGAACTAATAATCCCCAACAATGAACACAGTTCCACTAAAAATTAGTCATGATAAATTAATACCTTTTCCTCTTAAAAATAAAATTAGAAAAAGAGATTACGTATGTTTATTATTGTTTCAGTAAGGCACTGGACAGTGTCCCATGATTCACTTAAGGACAATATAAAGTGTACTGGATGATAAATCAGATACATTTGAAAGTGAATGAATAGGCTTGAGTATCCATACAAATATGTATTTGTCCATTTAACACACATAGAGTGCAACTATGTGCCAAATTCTGTGATAGGCACTGATTTCAAAGCTAGAAGAAAAAATACTCATCTGTTTATGAGTCAACTAGTGCCTGCAAACCACAAAGGAAGACCCAGTGGATTTTGATGGGTGGGGAGGAAAAAGGATTTTTAATTTGCATTTGAATAGAGAGCCTGGGTCGAGGGCTACTTCAATAGGTAACACTAGGAAGGTGCTTTGGAGCCAGATTTTTTTTTATTGTTATGTTAATCCCCATACATTACACAATTAGTTTTAGATATAGTGTTCCATGATTCATTCTTTATGGAGCCAGATTTTAAATGGCCTTTCAAACCAACCAAAACAATTTGGACTTGTCATATAGACAGTGGGAAACCACTGAAGGTGGGATCTGTGACTTCGTGCTGAAAGACTAGGGAGACAATAGAGGGAGGAAAGTGAGTGAGGAGACAAAAAGCAAGGCGGGGCCTGAAGGAGAACAGTGGCAATGGCCATGAGCCAAAAGAAATGTACCGAGGGCCAGATCACGCAGCACTTATGAATTAGAGGTGAGGAGGAAGGGGAGGGAAACAAGGGTGTCGAAAAGAGTGATATCCTGTCCCGAAGCAGGCAACAAAGGAAGTAGGGCAAATGGGAAGAAGTTCAGTTTGTGAAATCAATGGTCTGAGAAGACAAACCCAAAAAATGTATGAGGCAATGAGCATCATACAGAGCAGTACTTGCTAAGGCAAGTCTAACAATTACCTGGGAAGACTTTTCACAGCACCTGGGCACCTCCATACTCCTACTGACATACTCATTCTGAATCTCTGACAAGAAGCCTGCTCATGTGTATTCTGGAGAAACCACCTCCGCTAAATGAGTCTGGCCAAAATACCTGTTTAAGGTCCTGTTCAAGGACACAGCACGGTTCTCGAATTTTTTTAACCCCAAACTACCCTCATCAGTAGAAAAAGAACTCAATAATTACAAAGAACTAGAGAAGAACCAAGTACCAACAAAAATGATATCACCACAAACAGTATCAGCAATTGCAATATACAGGTTCAAAAAAAGGATTTCTGCAAATGCGACTGCATGAGCAGTAATTGAAAACTGCTACAACTGAAGATAACCCTGGTGGTTCTCTGATAAGAATCCTTAAAATTTCCAGAATGTCATATGTACAATAGGAGCTTTGTAATGTTCCAAAGGACCACAAGGTTGACCTTCCAGTAGATTAAAATTATAATTCCCTCCTCCCCCACCATTATTCTCTAATACAGACTTGCTCATTTTAATATATATGTACCAAGCTTTAAAAAATTTATTAGCAGTTTCCTAGTCGGTCACATTGAATTGTCCAAACCAAAAGCATGGGGGTCCTAATTTTTTATTTTTCAGATGCGTCCATGTGGATTACCAGTGGGCTGCAAATAATATGAGAAATGGCTTAGAAAAGATAGCCTAAAGAGGGCGTAATAGCAATTTTCAAACGCATACACGATGGGCATGTGGAAGTGGGAATTAAACACAGGTAGAGTTGGCACTAGGACTAATGGAGGAATAACGGAGGGACACAACTTTCAGGTCAACATGTAGAACAGCCTTCAACAATCGGAGCCACCCCCAGTGGAAGGGGGCTTCTTAAGAAAGTCCTCAGGTTCTGACAGTAGATGACCAAGTTAAAAAAGAAATTGCTTTACCCTGTTAGGAAAGTAGTCCTAATGAACACAACACACATGGAAATTCTATCTATAATCTTCTCTGCAGTCAAGAAAACATAGTTTAAGATACATTGAGATGTTCTGAATTCTTAACAAACAGAAGCCATATAGGTTAGTGCCATTGATTCTTTTATTGTGGAATGTGACATGTTTTTTGGAGCCATCGATTGAATAAAAGTATTGATAAAAATGTTTACGGAATTTCAGATTCACTGGGCATTATTCAATAAAGCAGGTAAATCTGTCCGCACATCATTAAATATTTATTTTAACTAGCTAATCCTCATCTTATTTATTCTATCTCTGTTAAGAAATTAATTCAGCTTATAATGAAAAAATTTAAATGTGTCAGGCAGTACATAAATTTTGAACCTTCTTTTAGAAGGATATGAGCAAAAAGTTTGAAGCACACTCCTATAATGTAGAAAATTCCATGAAACTATCTGTGTTTTCTGATTATGCATCACGATGTCCCTAGACCTCTTACTCATCTCCTACTTTCATGTCAGTACTAAGTGTTATTCTCCTTCGTGGGGCCATTTTTCATGAGTGCAGAATTTCTACACTTCATAAAAATTCCTACCTACAGGACAATAAGAGAAAGCCCAACATAACCGCTCTGACAAATAAATGCTTCTCAAATTTGACCCCAGAAAAAAATTTTTTTTTTTTTTTTAAAGATTTTATTTATTTATTTGAGAGAGAGAGAGAGCACATGAGAGGGGGGAGGGTCAGAGGGAGAAGCAGACTCCCTGCTGAGCAGGGAGCCCGATGCGGGACTCGATCCCGGGTCTCCAGGATCATGACCTGAGCCGAAGGCAGTCGCTTAACCAACTGAGCCACCCAGGCGCCCGACCCCAGAAAAATTTTTAAAAATGCTTCATTTCCTGGACCTTTGGGTCATTTTCCACGTTAAAACTGCTACTGTTAAAACCACAAATTCCAAGTATCTACAACACTAGGTCTGAAAGAAGAATTTCTCTACAGTTGATATGGGCCTAGGGGGACAGTCCACTTACAACTTAAGTATTTATTAGCTTAGAGATTAGATATAAAACACCTCTAATAGCACGGCACACTTCATCTGTGCTGCCATCACAAAGAGGGGTGCAAGCTGCCTACTGCCATGCAAACTCCAGGCCCGGATGGGGAGCTGCTGTAACCTCAGAAGTTCTCCAGGTGAAATTCGAAACTGGTCCCCTGTGCATGGAGACTGAAGGAAGAGGCCAGACTTGTATGTGGCAGATTTAATAAGCAAGGGAATTTACATCCGGGGCTTGTCTTCAGAGACCACAACATGAGCTGATCTCTACACCTGCCCACCAGAATCTTAAGAGTTGGTACAAAGGCCTTCACAGGGCTCAGTCACGTATATAGTCCAGATGGTCTCTATAACACAGTACTCTCTCAAGGATGCTTCCTTGAAGTGGCTTCTAGCATGGGAACAATGGGAAGAACACACATCTCAAAAACAAGGGAGGGGATGAGGATCCTCCAAATGCCCAGGTCCAGCTTGAGGGTCAACAGGCGGTCATGTGCTCTCGATGACCTCCTTCAACAGGAGCTAAGAGAGGAAGGAATAAGCATGTGGATGAAAAGCTCCCCTATCCCCTGGGAACCCCTAATGGACTTCCTTGTCTCAAGAATGAGAAAATTGGGAACCTTAAAGAAAGGACTCCACTTTAGTTTCCCCACCACGAGCCCACTGCGATTCCGGTACATAAGAGAAAATCAATGTGTGATACTCCCTTATTTTACTTCACTAAGAAACCACACAGCCATGCTTCTTTCATTGAAATTAAATATATATATATACATATCTTTGAGCAATGACCAAAGCCTTACTTTGAAGCACAAACTTGGAAGTTCGTAACTCCAAAATTTTCAGCCACTATCATTTCACTCATTGATATAGAGGTTTTACCTTTAGTGTATGGAACACAATAGAGACACCATCACACTCTTGCTGAATAAATTATTAAATGAGATAATCTCAGGTGTTTTATAGGAAATAAATTAGTAATCAGCATCTATTCCCAGGACTGCCTCGATTTCACACCGTTTGTTACATGTGATGGAAGATAAAGCATAGCTTCTGAAAATGCTCCAAACATTCATGGTAGAGTTTGGCCCCCACCCTTTCTTTTAAACCACATTTAGATGAACAATATTTTCTCTTGTTGGGATCTTGCAAATTACAGATTTCTTGATTGCAAATATAGATTTCTTGACAGCAAAGTTGAATGTCATACTTTTTCTTGTTTCCCCTCAATGCCTACCTGTTGGTCGTGGCTCCTGGGTAATGGGCCTTTGCGTCATATGTGGAGAACTGACTGCACAGCCATTTGGGGTTACCTCAGGAATTTAATTATGATTCCTCCTTCTTCCTTTTGATGCCATAGAATGTATGGTGCAGACAACAATAAAGGTATAATAAAAATTATATACAGTCCTGGACACTGGTCTAAGGACTTAACGTATAATAAATCGTCTAATTCTCACAATCTGCTAAAGTAGATTCCATCATTATCATCCCCAATACTATTATTATCATCTCTCCATTTAAAGATGAGGGAACTGAAGCAGAGGTGCTAATTAATCTGCTAGTGAGATGGTCACTCTGCTATGTGGTTCAACCAGGACTTGAACCCAGACACACTGGCTCCAGAGTCCATGTGCTTAACCACCATACTATAATACCACAGGGCATACTCCTCACCACATCTGTGGAAAACTGAAAAATAAATGCAAAAAAGAGAGTCTAAAAATTTGCAGGAAGTCCAAGAGACAACTCCCTCTCTCTCCACACTGAAGCCCAGTCTCCAGGCTTTCTCTCCTCTCTCCCTTCCTCCCTGGGGCTGTTGACTTACAGGTTATTTATAAAGAGATAAGCACAAACACTAAATCTAAAACTAATGATGTAATGTATGGGGATTAACATAACAATAAAAAAATTAAAAAAAAAAAAGAGATAAGCGCAGTTGTTTCCCTTAATTCAGAGGGTGATGGAAACTACATTTCTATTTCATATATTAAACTAGTTGCTAGAAAGTCACTCTAGAGAAGAAATTATTCACGGCAAAGTTGTCATGCTGGACAAAAGCAAATATCCTTAATATATCCCAAGTGTAAGCAAATAATAGCTAACTAGGAAAGGCCAGTAGAGAGAACTTACAAAAGCAAATGGAAAATAAACCCAAGTATATTGTTGGGATCTCAATAGAAAACAAATAAGTATAAATTAAAGCAATGGGATATCCCATTTTGCATGAACTTATCAAAGATTTTTATTTTTTATTTATTTTTTAAAAGATTTTATTTATTTATTTTGAGAGAGAGAGAAAGAGAGAGAGAGCACAAGCAGGGGGAACAGCAGAGGCAGAGGGAGAAGCAGACTCCTTGCTGAGCAGGGAGCCTGACACGGGGCCTCGATCCCAGGACCCCGGGATCATGACCTGAGCTGAAGGCAGCTGCTTAACCGACTGAGCCACCCAGGCGCCCTATCAAAGTTTTTTAAAATGTGATCATCTTCAGTGCTAAGAAGGATATGAAAACTGTCCTTCCTTGCTGGAGTGCAAATTGGTTCTTCTCTTCTAGACATCAACCAAACTATAAATACTATAAACCTTAAAAGAGGTAATTCCCCGGGGCGCCTGGTGGCTCAGTCGTTAAGCATCTGCCTTCGGCTCAGGTCATGATCCCAGGGTCCTGGGATCAAGCCCCGCGTCAGGCTCCCTGCTCCGCGGAGAGCCTGCTTCTCCCTCTCCCACTCCCCCTGCTTGTGTTCCCTCTCTGGCTGTGTCTCTCTCTGTCAGATAAATAAAATCTTAAAAAAAAAAAAAAAAGAGGTAATTCCCCTGCATGCTATAGTTTATATTTATACAAAGGAAATTATCAGAGAAGTAAAAAAATTAATATACAATGATAATCAGAGGACTAGTTCTAATAGCAAAATCTTAGACACTTAACATGTTCAACAGTAAGGCAATGGTTACCTAAATTAATTTAGGTCCAAACAATACCAAACAATAAAATATATGGAAAATATACTTCTGGAGAGGTTTTAGTGGTATGTTTATAATGTAAAGAGGGAAATAAGCAACATAAAAATTGTAATGAGATGATGTATTAAATGTAAGGTGCCCAGTGCAGTCCCTGGCACGTAATAAGGAACTCAATCTGTAAATGGTATGCACTGAATGATCTAAAGTATATCAAAAACTTGGAAACAAGGCTGAAGGAAATGTGGCAAAAGAACAGGGAATGCCTCGGATAAGAATTAAAGATGTTTTATTCCCGCATCCTTACATTTTCTAATGCCTTTGTGTCTTTGCCTATAATATTTCTTTCTGTAGAACGAGATAAAGAATTTAAAACTCATAAACAAAACAAATAAAAGTACTCTAATTCTTCACACTGCAGGAACAGACCTCAAAGAATAGGGACATCCCTGACCCACACATCTTTTTTTTTTTCCTTCTGTCAACAGTGGGTGACTATTTACCCTAGCTACTAAAACCTGCCTGGAGGTTTAGTGGGAGGAAAACCGGGTACAGGCAGCGCCAGGTGGATACAAATTCCTGGAGTTCCAGAAACAGGTTGAATGTATGAGGCTCGTGGAAGAGAAGCAAACAGAAAGCATGCTTTATACGAAAGGTTCCGAATCTGCGTGTCATCGCTTGCGACAAAACTGGAATTATGATAGAAGCAACATTAAAGGTGACGTGGTGTTCCCCACTTCTGAAAGTGTTGATAGATGAACACATAATATTCAGGAAATATTTCTTAATGATTAAGGTACTTATGTATCTATCTAGTTTAATGTTCACTACAACATTTATAGGTGTTTTTCATAGAGATCCTGGCCGGACGTGTTCAGGATCCCTTAGTGAAAATTTCTTAGAGGTACTTGGGAGATCCTTGACTAAAATCACAAGTTCCTTCCGTGTTTACAGTGCTGCAAGTGTTCAAGTGCATTGTTGATTGAGTATTTATTCCTATTCAAATGAGGGCTCCCTGCTCAGTGGGGAGCCTGCTTCTCCCTCTGCCTCCCCTCCTGCTCATGCTCTCTCTCAAATAAATAAATAAAATCTTAAAAAAAATAAAAAAGAATGCCTGCAATCAGTAAACAATTATATACCAACTATTAGTATCATTACTCTAAAATAAAGAAAATCTACCCCACTTTTAAAGATCTTTAAGTCTGCCAAAAAGTCATAAAACTGAGAAGAAACTGTAGACATTGATATTTACAGTCCCTTTATTGAGCTTCCTTCCTGTTTATTGTAATGATAACCACTGCTAGTTCAGCTTTTAAATGCTTAACACACCCAAAGACTTTAATAGAAATCTCACACATTAAAAAAAAAAAAGTTTCAGGCATAAACCTTTTCAACCAGCCCCTATTTCTCCACTGAGCCTCCTAAAACAAGATCATAAAATTCTCAACTTCAAAGCATTCAATTCCACTGAACTCACTACACCTGAATGAGTCAATTAGCCCAGTTAGAGTGGGCCAAGTATCTTAAAAGCTTTTACATTTTACTAACACCACCTTTCGAATAGAAGGAACAACTGGGCCTACAAGGCAAAAACAAAAACAAAAAAAAACAAAAAAACTTGAAGGTTTCGGCCATTATTAACTATATCAAAGATTTTTTAAATTTATTAATAATCGGGATAAATCCAAGTACTGATCGGGATAAATCCAATTAATTAAACATTCAGTTTTTGTGGTTTTAAAATATTTATTAAAATCAAATTATTGGGGCACCTGGGTGGCTCAGTTGGTTAAGCGGCTGCCTTCGGCTCAGGTCATGATCCCAGGGTCCTGGGATCAAGTCTCACATCGGGCTCCCTGCTCAGTGGGGAGCCTGCTTCTGCTTCTCCCTCTCCCTCTGCCTGCCACTACCCCTGCTTGTGCTCTCTATCTGTCAAATAAAAAAAATAAAATAAAATCTTAAAATCAAATTATTTAACTAGTTTTAAAAACCACTGACAAAAGTCAAGGGGCGCCTGGGTGGCTCAGTCAGTTGAGGTGTTGATCTCAGGGTTCTGGGTTGAAGCCCTGTGTTTGGCTCCATGAAAAATTGACAAAAATCAATTAAATTGGGACCTGTTTTGCAGCAAATTTTAGAAGTATATCCAGCAAGATGCTCTTTGAATAGCAAGAAATAGAAAAGACATGGTCTATAATGGGGTATCGGTTTTCATTTTTTGAAAGTCACTTTAATGTCTTTATGTATACATGTGTACTTTTCTAGGTAAATGCCTGTACCTCTCCTAACAAAAATACATAATAAACATGCATTTCATGGGGTTTTTTTTCAAAATCTTCAAAGAATGATGTATACTGTCTATTAAGAGTTAATGAATTCAAAAGTGAATTAAAAGATTCAGCCTCAGAACTCAAAGGATCAATTAAAGAAACAAAACCAAACAAAACACTAGCTCCAAGGATGGGTGTTAATAAAGTTAAGGGTTGAACTAAAACATATGAAATGTATCTTTAAGAAATGGGGTTATACCTATTTCACTGAAAATATGTGATCATAAACCTAAATAAAAACAGTGAGATCGGGGCGCCTGGGTGGCTCAGTCGTTAAGCGTCTGCCTTTGGCTCAGGTCATGATCCCAGGGTCCTGGGATCGAGCCCCACGTCTGGCTCTTGGCTCGGCTGGGAGCCTGCTTCTCCCTCTTCCTCTGCCTCTCCCCTGCTCATGCTCTCTCTCTCTCTCTCTGTATCTCTCTGTCTCAGATGAAAAAAAACAAAAAACAAAAAACAGTGAGATCCCCCAGCCCAAAATACATTGTCAATGATATTCCCCTAATCATATTGCAATTAGCTATAAAATTTTTAGAAAGAAAAATACTAAAATATGAAAATATGGAGGAAATAAATTTTTGTTAAAGATTTTATTTATTTATTTGATAGAGAGAGAGAGACAGCAAGCACAAGTAGGCAGAGTGGCAGGCAGAGGGAGAGGAGAAGCAAACTCCCCACTGAGCAGGAAGGCCAACCTGGGACTCAATCCCAGGACCCTGGGATCATGACCTGAGTCCAAGGCAGGCACTTAACCAACTGAGCCACCCAGGCACCCCTGGAGGAAATAAAATTACTAGAAAACTATATGAGTGTCCATCCAGCAAAATTGCTTGTAATCAGCATGTCTTATTCATCTCAGCAAAGGTAAGTGTAAATCTTTTTCACTTGTACATTTGGCGGGGGGGCAGACAGGCTTTAAAGTTAAATTATAGAAAGTTCACAGTGAGTGACTGATTAAACAGAAGATTTTCCTAAAAATATTTGTCATTCCAATATACTAGGATAAAGAACCTTAAGACTAAAACTTTTGAGTGCTCAGTATAGAAATGAATCACAATAAACATATAAGCTTGAACTTAGATGACCTACACGACCCAATGCTTTGGAATGGTTTTTGCTCAACAGGCCTAAAAGTATAAATTCATTTTTGACTCTAAAACAATAATTTTTTTTAAAGAACTAATCTATTTCTAAAATAAAATGATTGGAAGTTAAATATAATTAGGGATGCTATTTAAATTCTATGAGTAACTATGCCAAAAGTTACACATTTGTACCTGCCTGTTTACACAATCTGAAAACAGATAAAGTTATGAACTTTAACGTTTCAATAAAGCCATGTTATATTTTCAGGGTGCCTGGGTGGCTCAGTCCGTTAAGCGTCTGCCTTCGGCTCAGGTCATGATCTCAGGGTCCTGGGATCGAGCCCCACATCGGCTCCCTGCTTGGTGGGGAGTCTGCTTCTCCTTCTCCCTCTGCTCGTGCTCTCTCTCACTTGCTCACTCTCTCTCTCAAATAAATAAATAAAACATCTTAAAAAAAAAAAAAAGCCACGTTCTATTTTCATTCAGGTTTTCTAGCGTTATCAATAGAAATATCTATCTGTGGTATACATAGGTAACTTCTTTACGTAAATGCCTGTGCTCTTTTAACAAAGATAAGTGGAAAGTAAATGGGAGCAGGAAGACTTGAAGGTAGGGACTAGAAGATAGAACAGGTAAAGAGCTAAGGCCAAGTTTGTGGACTGTTGTCTGGTTCCTATTAATAAAGGGCAGCCCAGCTCACCTACGTCCATACATGAAAAATTAAGTGGATCATTGCGATGATGTTTACATAATTCATGTTAGAAAATACTTGGACCCTCCTCTTCCCCTAAGAGGCCTGAGGTGACCTCTGAAAATGCTTGACCCTGAAACCCCTACAAAATCATGCAAATCAAGAGGTTCAAATCTGCGTGTTCACTTTAGGAACACACGTGAAACTGCCCAGGCCATCAAGGGTATGCATATCCGAAAAGCCACCAAGTATCTGAAGGATGTCACTTTGCAGAAGCAGTGTGTGCCATTCCGTCGCTACCATGGTGGAGTTGGTAGGTGTGCCCAGACCAAACAGCGGGGCTGGACACAGGGCTGGTGGCCCAAGGAGAGTGTTGAATTTTTACTGCACATGCTTAAAAATGCAGAGAGTAATGCTGAACTTAAGGGTTTAGATGTAGACTCTCTGGTCATTGAGCACATCCGGGTGAACAAAGTCCCCAAGATGCAGCGTAGAACGTACAGGGCTCATGGTTGGATTAACCCACACATGAGCTCTCCTTGCCACACCTAGATGATCCTTACTGAAAAAGCGCTGGTTGTTCCTAAACCAGAAGAGGAGGTTGCACAGAAGAAAAAGATATCTCAGAAGAGACTGAAGAAACAAAAACTTATGGGCTGGGAGTAAATTCCGCATAGGATAAATGCAAATAAGAATAAAAAGAGAATGTTGGTTATCTATTATTAAACATATTTCAAGTATCCTCAAAAGAAAAAAAAATACTTGTACCTAAAATATCCAGATCACTGAAGCAAAGATGAATTCTTGAATTAACTGAATAGTGCCATACTCCTTCATTTTGCTTTGTTGGCTAAAGACTGACTAGATGGTTATTTTATGCCCTCCTAAGTATTTCTAAAAGTCTCCATCCCTCACCTCCAACCCCACAGCTTTTCCACTGTCTAAACTGAAAGAATCTTCTTTCAAGAAGTATGCAAAGCAACTCTTAGATCTGGAGTGGGTTCAGACACTGGAGTTAAATGACAATGTGATCCTGATACCCTTAGAATTATCATCATCTAACATTAAAAGCAACAAGCAACAAGTCTTCTTCACAAAATTCAACCTTCAATTTAACAAAAGGCCCTATGTAAAAATTTCATCATCATATACTATTTATAACTAATGCAAATATAGGGATGGATAATATGATCATAAAATAATTTCCATTATCCCTGGGAATCCTAAAACACCAAGGACTGCACGAAAATACATCTTTTCTAAAAAGATACATAAAAGTTCAGATCATAGTTACCACACATTTCATTTTCTAACACCACAACATAGATCATATTTTTCTTCTCTGTACATTTTCTCAGTCTTCTCATTCTTAACCTAGTGCTATTAGGCCAATATCCCAGTGCTCTTTAAAGTTTATTGAATGACATGCTAAATTCCTCACACTTAGGACTTTTCAATTCTAAAACTAATATGAACTGTGATTCCCCAAAGTGGCAAGAAACATGAGTATTATGTGGACATAGTATTTTCCTAGATAGCTGACCAAATCTGTAGTCGCTGTGGTGGCACTGATTAAATGAGACTCTGGCCTTTCCTGTTTCAGGAGAGCAGACTGCACTATTCTCCAGCCATTTTTCTTATAAACGAATATAGCAGATTTCAAGGATTTTAGGGATCGATTCAGAACAATTGTCACTACAGGAGAAACAACAGCTTAATACTCTGCCTGCATTTTAACAGTTTGACATGCCTTATGATGCTATATTTTGAGTAAAATACTAAGTCAGGCTTATAATGTTCTTAAATACAGAAACTGTACCTCATGTTACTTTCTGAGCCTCACATATAACAATGTACAATTCCTTTTAAATAGTGTTTCTTCTAATTTTTGTCTTAGTAAAAACAAATTTGCGGATAAAAAGGTTTTCTTGGGTAGTATGTAATCTTAAAAATTCCTACACTATCCTGTAGACCCTAAAATACAGAACACAAAATGTAAACAATAAAAGCCTTATAGCCAATAAATACCTCGGTGGGGGGAGTGGAGAAAGTCAGAAAAATATACAAAGCATTGAAAGGCTGGATACGTGAAGGATGCCAGAGGGGAGCAGGGGAGGGCTTCACGAGGTTCTAGGCAAGCCCTGTGATGACGTCACCTCACAGCCATAATGTTACAGCAGTCAGCACAGGCCTCCTCTTTTCCTATTGGTGAACACCCTGTCAGCCGACATCAGAAGATAATCATCATTGGCCAGACAATTACAACTGGAGCGACTAACTAGCATCCACCGCTGTTAGCACAAACCTGGCAGGCTGCTGAAAGAGAAGGCAGAGCCCAGCTGCCCTTCTCACTCAATGAATTTTATGTCGCCTTGCCTTACCAGTCACTATGTGATTTCGCTTCCTTGCTAGCAGCACTTATAAATTAAGTCAGCTATTAGTGGCCATAACAGGTAAAGGCGAGACGTCTCCTTAAGGGACAAAATGCCTTTCTTTTCAATGTTGTAAAATCCCAGACAGGGCTTTTCAGTGTAAAATTGGAAGTCAAAAATGCTACTGAGCTAGAAGCACGCATTTTTTCTCTACCTCTACCTCGTCTAATAAAGTCCTATTTACCGGATAACATTACCGGAGATATTTTTAACTTGCCGTGTAGTTTCAAGATGAGGTCTCAGGAGGATTCTCCAAGGAAATATATTTATGAGTTTGCATTCATTTCAACTGCTGCTCTATTATACATGAAACTATTTGCTAGAAAATTAAAAAGGTCTATGTACCTATCCTGTGTTTAGAACAATGAGTATAGGGTTAATCATTTAAGGCAGCAATAAGCCTGATAAACTTGCCACAGTCGAACACTTTAGTGTTTACACAAATACCACTCCAAAATAAGGGGACCATAACATTAATATGTAATAAGGTAATGAATATGGAATATAGGATATGGCTAATAAACTACTCTTATTTAAGGTTCTCTTAAATAATGCTACGGAGCGCACAGACAGCATACTGACAAAACAGCACTCCTGGCCTTTCTCACAATTCTTCAAAGGACCGGGTAGCTCTTTTTTGAGAGAGAAGTTATAATTCTCTACATTAACAAGCTTTGTTTGAGGCCCTAAGACATTTTTAAGGACAAGTGCAAATGACTGCTCAAAAGAGTAGATGCTTCACAATATTGTGTTTGTCGCCCAGAAGCTATTTCAAACCATTTTGTAAAGGTAAAGCTTTGGTTTCCTAAACTTCCCCTGCCCCCAAGAGGGTTTAAGCCTTGGTTATGGAGCTCCCTACTCCTGTTAAGAAGGGAAAGAAAAAAGAAAATCGTTTTCTTACGCACCTTGGTCGAGACTTTTTGCTGTTGGGATTTTGGTGGGGAAGGCTTAGAAAATTGGACCCCCAGGATACCGGGAGAGATGCACCCCCTCTGGAAAAGGGGATAAAAAGGAGAAAGCAAGACAATTAAGGTCGGGAAGACCTGCAAGGAAAGAGAAACAGCCAGTAGAGCTTTTTGACTGCAAAAGGCAAGCTAAAAAAATAGGGTCAACAAAGAAAAAGTCAGGAAGGGAAAAATCCCAGTACGTGCCTATGACATAGCATTCAAACTCAGGGGGAGGCCAAATATGTTAAACTTCAGGTATTAACAGGTAGACCTGGCAATAAAATGGGCACCAGTAATCATTTTAACTCACTGGATAAGCATCTTCCCCAGCATCTGCCATGTACAAAGCTCTCTTCAACGTGCTCCGAATGAGACAAGAACCATGCCCTAAAGAGCTGACGGTCTGGAAGGAAGGAGGCACCGGCAGACATGTAAAAATTCATGCATATAAATAAAGGCTAGGAAAGATGTTGCCAGAAGAACGGTCCCTAAAGAGCTAGAAGGAATACAGTGATGAGAGCTCAACAGGAGAAAAGAACTTGGCGCATTTTTGCCATTTTCGGTCCCGGTGAGGGCAAGGCCCTGTCTAGCTCATTGTGTACTTGTTGAGTGAATGCATTAAAGAGGCGGGAAACGGTTACCTGGCCTCAGAGAAAAGGCAACCGGTAAATAAGAGGCACTATCGACCGCGGCGGTGCAAGGGAGGGCTGGCCGACCGTGAATGGGGGCAGCCAAGGCGAGGGGACGCCGGCTCCAGAAAGGCAGGTTCAATAAAGGTGCACCAAGTTGAAGACAAGGGAGACTAGAAAACAGCACACAGCGCTCATGGGGGAAGAAGATGGGCTCCAGTGGGGTGGCAAGAGAACCGGACAAACAGCTGCAGAGATGATCCGGCCGCTCAGGGGGCCAGCCTGGCAGCTCCGAGCGCCCGCGGCCTCCGGCCCCCGCCCCGCCCCGCCCCGCCCCGCCTTCAGCACCACCCTCTAGGCGGGAGGAGGAAGTGCCTCCGGAGAAGGTCCCCAGGCCGCAGGGCCCCGAGAGGGGTCGGCCTCCCCAAGCGCCAAAGGCCTTTCAATGTCTGCACTCCTACGGGATCGGGCCTCGAGGTGTACCACCACCTTCCGGACCCACCCTCGGCGCTCGCCGGTCCAGGAGGGGCCCCAGCCCCGCGCCCCAAGTGCCCGCCGCACTTCCAGGGCTTCGGAGTGGATCGCGTCCGCCTGCTGGCTTCCGGCTCCGGCCAGACGCGGCTCTCGGGCCCCCAAACGCCCCGCACCCAGTGCAGTCCCCAGCCCAGCCGCAGCGGGCGTGAATGCGCCGTGCCCTCCGCACCCGCCCCCAACAGGCCGGGCCCAGCCCGCGCGCAGCGCGCAGGGGGCGGGCTCGGCCGGGCTACAGCCGCAAAGGGCCAGCGGGCCTCGGGCGGGCCAGCGGGACGGGAGGAGGCAGGCACCGCGGCCAAGCCTTCAGGGGCCAGTCACAACTCCTGGGGACCGGAGGAAAGGAAGTTGAACCTCCCTCCACCAGCTCCGGCCCGCGGCACCCCCCCCTACCGTACCAGCCAGCCCCGGCCCCCCGCGCGCCCGCGTCTTTGGTTTCCCATTGATGAGAGGGGGGAGGGAAGGCAGGTCGTGACGGCGCGGGGCACGCGCGCTCGCGCACGCGGCGGCGGGCAGGATCCCTTGGCTCCGGAGAGCCCCTCAGTCCGACCCTCCCATCGAGCACCCAGGAGGCTGCAGGCCACTGCCCAGCTCCGGGGTGCGTTGAGCGTGCACTTTACTGATCGCCAGACCCGGGCTTAAGGAGAGGACCGGCATGTCTGCCACGGCAGCTCGGTCTACAAGGAAGAAGAGAGATGAGCACACCCTCCCCTGTTAAATATTGCAAGGTGACACAGGATCGCCTCCCACACAGGGATTTTCAAAAGGACTGGCGGAGGGAACACACTAAACAAGCAAAACTCTTTCCCTATTAGAAGTTTGGGGAAGAGCCCCCAAGGACTCTGCGGACCGAGGGATTTTTGATCTCTGTCTCAACTTCAATCAACAGCTTCCTACTGAATTAGAACCGACTGTGTCCAAAAGGCGTTTCCGTAAAACAGAAACTTAATAATGGCGTGGCTCCACTTGCTCGGGTTCATTCATTTTTATTACTGTTTTCATTGTCCCCTCCCCCTCCGCCCCCGCCTCTTAATGAAACCGGAAAGGGATCCGCGTGGGGAAGGGGGTCCAGGAAAGGAGAAATCCGGCCGGGGAGCAGCAGAGAGTAGGGCAGTGAAGTAGGAGGGCTGCAAGGAGAAAGGAAGGACACGAGGGATGGAGAGGGCGAGGACCAGAGAGCGCAGGCGGGAGAGGGTTAAACGGAGCAGAAGCCTGGGTCCTTCCTCCACTGCCTTTCACACTCAGCTTGCGGGAGGCCAAGCTAGAAAACCCAAATCTAGATGAAAATCAGAAGGTAGCACAGGTAGGGAATCTGGACTGTAGCATCTCTCCCGCCTTCCGTGTCGCGCAGACATCTACTCTATATACTCATGTATGTTCTATGTTATATAATCTATGTTAAAGATGTATGTGTAGCCACGGTTCACACAGGGGCACTCACAGACCCACGCGCTTCATGCAGCCCCAGTGGTTCCTGCACCCGGGAGACCCGGGAACTCAGCGACCAGCTCTCTGCTGCCTGCGATTCATCGCTCCATTCACGCCCCAGACAGAAAACACCGACATTAAGGCACAGCGGGAAGACGCGCAGGGCTCCCGGGAAGAGTATCACGCGAAACCATCACCTACCAGTTTTCCTGCATCCACTGGATGGCTTCATTCTCGTTGAACTGCTTTTCGAATTCATATTCTTGTAAAGTCAACACTGACATGTTCATTGGGGCTGATCTTCGGAGTCGCTACGTGTTCTCTACACAAAATAAAATAATCTGTAAAGCGCTTGATTTCGAATGCTCTCCTGTTTTCCCCACCCACCCCCCTAGGTCTTCCCCCGGCGGCTGGATCTCCGCGGGCCGGCCTCTCCCAGCCTCTCTCAGCTACATCCAGGGTTGAGCATTGCCTGTGCCACGGCTCCCAGGTCCTCGCTTCGGCGCTCTCCTCCTCCCGGCGTCCGCATCCACCGGCGGAGGAAATGAATGCCTTGCGGTCTTAGTGCCCGCACGTTTGTCCATCACCCTTTTTACTTGTCTACAGGGAAATCTCCTCCCCCTCGTGCGATCAGAAAATTAACCCTTTGCGAGAGAGAGAAAGCGAGACCTCTCGCCCTGAGGGGCAGTTTTGCTGACGCGAAGGTGACTAGGGGAATGGAGGGAGGGTGACGAGAAGGAGGAAGCGGCCTCGAGGTCATTCACAATCCCCAATCCCAACCTCGTGGGCAGCCTAGCCTTGCCTCTGAACGTAGTTTCGGCTTGCCAGGCGCAGCCGTCAGGCGCGCGGACCTGCAAGCTTGGCTAGTAGGCGTTTAAGAAACGGTGAAACCTGCCCGCTCTTTCGCCAGGAGAACTCCAGGCAAATTTGTGCTGAGATCACACGTAAGAGGAACGCGCTTTCCACCTTCTTGCCCCCGCCATACTCTCGGGATCCCCACCCCAGAGCTATGGCTTTGACTACCGCAAACCTGGGGCCCGGCAGCCCCCAGATCTCCTCAATCACTCGCGGGCTGGGGATGCTGGGGTAAGGAGATGGAAGGTGGCGAGCGACCAGTAGCCGGAAGAGGGAGAGAGGCTGCTAGGTGGAGGGTTTGGGTACGGCAAGAGGTAGACTTAATGAACTGACAAAGGGGGGAAGGAAGTTAGCAGATAGGAGAACTGACCAGCTGGTCCAATGCAAAAACTTTATTTATATGTAAAATTTCGTTTTATATATTTCACGGGTAGGTGGAACAGAATCGTGTTGAGGAGAAGGCTAAATGCAATGTTGACCCCTACTGAAACCCCAGTCTCATAGCAGTGTCCTAAACTCAGCTTCTGTTTACACCCCTCCTTATTCTCAGGAGGAAAAGGATTTTCTACTCCGGCCGTCCCTCCACTCATTACCCACAGGTTCGGAAAAAATGAGGTATAGGAGACATGGAGTTACCTAATAATTTATGGATGTAATTGCAAGCCCCATATAATAAGGAACCTATGCTTTAAAAATTAGGTGGACATTAGGACCAAGAAGAAAATTCCCTTCCTTACTCCGGTGCTCATTTCCCCACCTCACCTGTAGTCCAAGTAGAGGGTATTTTCATTCAAAGTTAGGTTGCCTGGAAACTATGAAAAGTGGGAACTGGGAGAAATACCTCTGTAAAGGAGGAAGATATAACAAGAAATTAAAGAAAGAGTTTTTTAAATCCAATACAATATTACTTAAAAGGCTAGATTGGTTGATGATTAACAATAACTTGTAAGGTGATCCTCCCAAAAAGATTTCAGGTATAGACTTTCCTTGTCTCTCCATTTCAGGGTTGTCATTCTAGATAATTCTGCAGTACAAGTCAGAATGAATTTAAAAATAAAGGCCAGGTGATATTGACCCAGAAGATGGGTGTGGTCTGATGAGAGAGAAAGATTTTTTACGGTACCAAGGCCTGTGAGCAATCAATAAATATTTGTAAGATGAATGAGTGATTGATTAAATAAATGAAAGAAGGGAGGGAAGTGAGAAAGGAATCAAATTCCAGCAGACGTTTTACTGTATATTGCAAGGATAAGTCTTTAGTCTTAAAAAGATTTGATTTTCAAATTCAGTGCCCTTACGAGTCATCACATCAATTTCCAACCAATATGAAACATTCTCATTTACTCTGTTTCTCACTCAAATAATGGTTGTTATTGCCTGTTTATTTTTCAGAGATGGATATGAGGTTATGTTAAAATATCTGATTTGTTCTTAACAGTGTCTAAAGAAAAATTACTCTGACATGGGAGATATGTCCCTATTTTTGACCTTTAAAATGGACAACTACAAAAAATGATAAATGCTTGGTAGTACTAAGTGCTTCCAAGGGTATTCAGGCACTGCCAGTGGCCGTAAAAACCGGTGACCATCCCAAAAGCAATCTGGCCACCTATTTGGTCATTTTAAACCCATTTACCCTCTAACCATTTATTCACCAGATATGAGCTCTTGAGACTCAGTGGAGAAGAAATGAGATAGGGCTCTTGCTCTTTTGGAGCTCACATTTCAGAGGGCAAGACAAAATAATTTCGTACAGAGTGAAGCGCTAGAATGAAAATTAATCAGGGGCGCCTGGGTGGCTCAGTCGTTAAGCATCGGCCTTCGGCTCAGCTCATGATCCCAGGGTCCTGGGATCAAGCCCCACATCAGGCTCCCTGCTCCACGGGAAGCCTACTTCTCCCTCTCCCACTCCCCCTGCTTGTGTTCTCTCTCGTGC
This sequence comes from Phoca vitulina, assembly GCF_004348235.1. Lineage (NCBI taxonomy): Eukaryota > Metazoa > Chordata > Mammalia > Carnivora > Phocidae > Phoca > Phoca vitulina. Next base: position 85,126,194 of record NW_022589706.1, read on the forward strand.
TGTGTCTCTCTGTCAAATAAATAAATAAATAAAATCTTAAAAAAAGAAAAAAAGCCTCAGGCTCTTGGTTTCAGCTCAGGTAGTGAGTGATCTTAGGATCATGAGATCCAGCCCCCAAACAGACTCTAGGCTTAGCAGAGTCTGCCTAAGACTGTCTCTTCCGGGGGCTCCTGAGTGGCTCAGTCGGTCATGATCTCAGGGTCCAGGGATTGAGCCCCACATCGGGCTACCTGCTCAGCAGGGAGTCTTCTTCTCCCTCTGACCCATGCTCATCTCGTGCTCTGTCTCAAATAAACAAATAAAATCTTTAAAAAAAAAAAGACTGTCTCTCCCCTGCCCCACCCTCCCGGCCTGCTAACCGCCCCCCACCTCATGCCTGTACACGTACACACTCTTTCTCTCTCTCTTAAAAATGAATAAATCTTAAAAAAAAAAAAAAAAAGGAAAAAAAGAAAATCAGTATGACGGTAAGGGATAGAAGTGCTCATTTAAGCCCTTTTAGGCCTCACAGAGAAGATGATTTTGATTTGAAACCAGAGGGGCAAAGAGGCAGCCACATCTTGCAGAAAGTTACAAGAAGCAAGAGCAAGTACAAAAGTCGTGGGGTAAGAAAGGAGTTTGCAGGAGTAAGGGCAAAAGGTTGGTGTGTCCCCAGGTTATAAATAAAGAGTAACTGACAGGTTAAAGAGACAAGTAGGCCAGGTCTTGGCAACTTGGTAATAAAGATATTTGGATTTGATTCTACCTGCAGCGGGGTATTAAAAGGTCTTTAGCTGGGAATATCGCATGATAATTCCTAGTAATTCTACAACTAGGAACTTATTCTGAAGATATACTTGCAAAAACATTCTAGATGTAAAAAAACAAAACAAAACAAAACAAAAACATTCTAGATGTATGTACAAGATATTGTTCAGCAGTTTATAATAACAAAACACTGGAAATAATGGGGGGCTGGTTAACTAAATGATGACACATCTTTATAATGGTATATTATAAAGCTTTGCTAAAAGAAATGGTTCTGTAGGTTGTAATATTGAAGGATTCCAGATATATCTTTAAGGAAAATAAAAAAGTAAGGCACAGCACATTGTGTATAGTGTTACATTAAGAAAAACATTTACAATTGCACATAATTTTTTTTTCTGGAAAGACAAACAACAATTCGTTGGTGATGTATGTTTGGAGAAAGACCTGGGAGCAAACTAAGGAGAGCTCCTACTTCTTATTTATACTGTTTGTTTTTCTGAAGTATTTGAGTTTTTTTATGATGTATTTGTATTTCATTTAAAAAAAGTCAACAAGAATTAGCAGAGTAGTGAGATAATGGGTCAGTTTTCTATTTTTATTTTTCTCTATTGAAAGATTTCATATGTAGCATAATATTAGAAATAAAACATTCTAAATGGTGACTTTTCTAGACTTATTTTAGGGGCTATAGAAGGTTGGGAAAGATGGAGAGGAAGGTTGGGAGGGTGCCCAGCAACACCACTAAGAATCTTTATGAAAAGATTTATTGTGTGTGTTTCTGACCCATAACCAGATAGGTAATTACTATTGAATATAAATAACTGAGGCTCAAAAAGTAACAGTTAATTGATATTTAGTAGTAAAATTTTAAAAAGTTAGGCCAGAGAGTAAGCAGTATTTGAAAGACATAAATTTACTGTAAAGATGACTCAATTACTAAGCAAAAGATTTGGATTTTAGTACTAACTTTATTCCAGACCTAGCTATCTGATCTTGGGGAAAGTAAATCCATCCTTTAATTTCCTTTTCTATGTATAAAATAACAGTACTGAGCTGGATGATCTTGATACCAGCTCAAATTTCTCTGGCACAGAAATATGTTAAAATACACACATTGTTTCTGGGCCTTTCTAATAATACTTACCTGCTTTTCTAGAACTCTATTCCATAGGTGGAATTTAACCAAGCTGAATCATTTGAGATCCTCTGAACATCTTAAGTTTTGGCTCTTTTTCTCCTATAATTCCCTCTACTCGAGATACCATTCCATGACAAACTCCCCATTTCTACCTGTCGAATTCAGTCCACTCTTTGGATATTCACAAGCTACTACCTACTTGAGGCTTTTCCTGTTCACAGAGATGATCTCTCACTCTTGCTTCTGACGCTCTTGAAGCTCTAGTTAGCGTAGCTCTTAAGGCCCTGCCTGAGCCATCCACTTCCATGTAGGAGATTATAAATTTCCTTAAGGGTAGGGATGATGTTTTTTTTTTTATTGTATTCATTTGCTAGAACTGCTGTAACAAATGACCACAAACTGCCACGTTGCCCCAGAGTTTCATAGCTCTGTTTATTGGAGATATTTTCAAAAAGTGGACAGCATATTGTTTTGTAAAAGAGAAATGCTTTTTTGTGTTCTTAATATTGCATATTAAAAACTCATCCAAAAACTGATAACTGCCATAGAGAAGAAAAATCAATATTTGGTTCCTGAACATCTTCACTTTAGACCTCTTTGAAAATTCTAAATCCTGGGAAGAATTATTTTTTTCTCAAAGACATAATTTATTGGTAAACCAAAGAGGCCAAGGAACCTTTAGCCAACCCCTAACCCTTTCCTGAGCAAAAACTGACAGAATAGAGATGGCTCTCCACCTCCTCACGAGGTTTTTGGTTGGAACAGGGACGTTGAGGCCCAGGGCTTCCTTAAAGGCTCTGGCAGGACTGAGCCCTCTCCCACACAGTGGAAGGAACAAGCTGAGCCAGGCACCCACCTTCTGATCCTGCTACCCATTGCCCTCCAGTGATGCTTTGGGCTGCCCAGGGTAGTATCCCTACTCTCCTTATCAGAATTCTGAGTATCTCCTTCTCTTGACCCTGAATTTTGGGGTGGGTCTGTGTTACCTCAGACCCTTTCCCAAATAGACCCGTCTTAAAAGATCTTATTATACTGACAAATGTTCCTTATTGATCTTGGAGGGAATTGAAGTAAATATAAAAGACATTGACTATTTTATGTAAATAAGAGAAGTGCAAATAATTAGGTAAAAATAAAGTCACACTCCAAAATTGATACCTACAAAAGTTTAAGTATATGAGCAGTGAGCACAGCAGTTCAAGAGGAAGAAATTTGACTTAAGAAAATAATAAGACTGGACTTTCACAAGTCCAGTTTTACCCTGGGGTTTTCACAACACTGTGAGCACGTGCCTGCCTCATTCAAGACTTCCTGTCTGGAACCATCTGAGTCTATAAGCCAAGACTCTTCACTTTGGTAGTGAATAGCAGAGGGCAAGGAAGGTCCAGGGAATGAGTTTGTCTTGGGGCCGTTGGGGACTCAGGGCCTCTCTGGGAAAGATCGATGGGCTGATGGGCTTCTACCTGTCTTCTGCTTTCTTTATTTCAGATGTATTCTGATACACTTCCCCTATATACAGTCAATACACAGAATTATTCTGTAGTACAAAAATTTGTTTGAGATATAAATCAAAACCCCGAAGAATGCTATTTGATAATGAAAGCAGATTTTTCATCATTGCTATTAAGACCATAGAGCTCCTGGGGAGATATTGGACAACCTGTGTGTGAAAGGAAACCTCAAGAGCTCACCTCTACATTCTCATTCTGATCTTCCTCTCTCTATATATGAATAGATGTATTAACGACCTGGCTGTTAGGAATTTGCATTTACTCCTCATTATCTGTGTTAATAGAAAAAGAGAAGATGCATGGAAAGTATCTAACAATGAATAAACTTCTTTGAATTAGCAAGAAATACCCAAACCCTCTCCTGCTCTCTCTTTATGGGTCCCAGTTCAGACTCTACAGGAGGCCTCAAGAAAGGCAAGGGTCTCAGTGGGTCTCTTCCCTACCATGATCCAACCTTCACCTGTTGGAGTCATTGTGGCAGGGCAGAAGACAGTGACTGGGCCTTTGGAAGAGCATGGAGGTCACTCTATCATGTAAGCTTTAGGAGGGCCTTTTACCGCCTTTGTGACTTGGGCTAAGACTTACTAACGGTGAATACCAATTAAACTCCTAAGGACTTATCTTTTCGGCCTGTTCCAGGCCAGATAAACTAAAGGGGGAGAAAAAAAATCTTCAAATATTTTTCTTATGAGGAATCTCTGAAGAATATTTCCATCTGGTTTCAGTGCTAAGAATAATTGTGTCATCTCAAGTAATTGATCTATTAGAAAGATTCCTGTGCATTTTGTCTTCATTGTTAGAACTCTTGGAGGCAAATCTGGGACTTGCCCTTGTACCAAGGATTTAGCTTAATATAATACACATTTTTTATCTCATTCCTTTCTCCTTATAATTTGACCCTTACATTTTCTTTTATTTGTTTTTATAATCTTGAGGTATTTTATGCATCCTTCTGCTGTATTATATATCTAGCAGAGTAGGAAAGAAATGGGAGGATGTAAGAAAGGACAGAAGGGAGAAAGAGAGGGAGAGAGGGAGAGAGGGAGGGAGGTTGAGAGGGAGAGAGACCTACCAGCCTCGAATGAAGGCAGGCAAGACCTAAGAGGAGATGTCATTTCAACTGTTTGTTAGAGAAAGGAGAACTTGAAAGGGGAAAAGTGTGGCATATAGTGGAAAGAGTACTAGACTGTTGTCCGAAGGCCTGAGTTCTTTCCTAGGCCGGCCATTAATTTACTGGGTAATACTGGCAAAGCCCTTCCCCTTTATGGCCCTTGGTTTCTTCCTCTGCGAAATGAAGATAGTGGGCAATGTGATCCGTAAGGTCCCTAATGTTTTCATGGTCTTAGCAGGCAAAGGAGGCAGGGGGAGATGACTTGGCAAACTGCCCAGCCTGCAGACAGCTGTGCTACTCCTGGCCTGACCATCTACGGTTCATGTGCTCTGAGCAAGGCACGCACCCACAGGGGCAGATTCCTTTCAACCAATTCAACTTCGACCTAGAGTCTTTCTCAATTAGACTATGTGGAAAACTCTTATACTTACTCAACTATCTTGAGACAAATCTTTGAAAGAGATTGGAGGGTGTTTTTTGGAAATTAAGAAGACCTTGGCAAAAAAAATGCCATCCAGAAAATAATAGAGTTTCCAAATTGCCAGATGAGTAAAATAGTTCCCAAAACATGGGTTTTCCAAGATCACACTGATTTATTCATGTCTGACTCTGTTTGAAGTCTCATACTGGAGGCTTTTAAAACTGTGAATAATTTTTTTTAAATTAACACTATATAATACCAGTTGTAAAGTCTAATGACTTATAGGGTGTCATGAATTTGAGTGTACTTTCTAATCATTTTGAGTTTCCAAAATTGACTTTTCAATCAGGATGTAGAGGAAGAAAAAAATGGGATTATTGGAGATAAGATAATAGGGGATTGGACATAAGCAACAAATGCAACATTGGCTTGAAAAGAGATTTGAAAGTAAGCAACACTGAAAGAAAAACTTTCCAAAGCTAGAGAAAGATCTGGGGAGATAAGGAAATGAGTGACATAAAGGACGTAGCTTGCAGTATCAGTAGGAAAAATTTCAGAAAAACAGAGCCTATACTCTTATTTTTTTCTATATGGACACGGACATTTCCTGTTTTTGTCTCTCCCCTTCTGGTAACTACATCCCACTGCTATTTGGGGAACTTTGGGAAGCTCCTTAATTCCACATGGACCCTGTCAGTCATGGGGCAAGCTTCCCTCTCTCCCTCTTCTCCTCAACCAGAGGGATAAAGTGAGCATTTGACTCCTCAAATAAATAAAGTAATACCCTCAAATGCTCCTAAGATTCTCTCTACAGGGCACCTGAATATGAAGTTATTGTCACAAACCCATAAGTGGATCAAGAGATCCTCTCACTACCAACATTGGATCAAGTGAAAGAGAAACTAGCAGAATCTGGGGAGTAACAGCTAGAACTTGCCTAAGCCTGAGCTGCTGAAAAGGGAAATGGCCCCAGTTTCCCAAGGGAGAACTTTGGTTTGCCTTTCTCTCTGTCCATTAATCTGACATCTCCTTATTTTAAAAATCACCATTTCCTAGATCTTTCCCTCAAAGATCTGCCATGTTGAAAGATATGAAAAATATAGATTAATCACAAATAGAAGAATTAGTTGTGAAAATGATTGATATTGTGAAATGACAAATCAGATTACATAAATTTCCCCTGCACTATTATTTCTATCTTAAAATATGTAGTCTGGGAAATAAATCTGTAACCACATTTCTTTTTTTTTTTTAATTTTTTTAAAGATTTTATTTATTTATTTGAGAGAAAGAGAATGAGAGACAGAGAGCATGAGAGGGAGGAGGGTCAGAAGGAGAAGCAGACTCCCCACTGAGCAGGGAGCCCGATGCGGGACTTGATCCCGGGACTCTAGGATCATGACCTGAGCTGACAGTAGTTGCTTAACCAACTGAGCCACCCAGGTGCCCCTGTGACCTCATTTCTTAATTTTCCACCTCCATCTATAGCTCCTGGGCTTAAGAACCTCATCGTTCTCCTTTGGACAACTACCCATCTTTTTGTGCTATTAGAACTGGTCTTAAAAAGGAGGAGGTCTAGGGGCACCTGGGTGGCTCAGTTGGTTAAACAACTGCCTTTGGCTAAGGTCATGATCCTGGAGTCCCGGGATCGAGTCCCACAGTCCCAGGATCGAGTCCCACATCAGGCTCCCTGCTCAGTGGGGAGTCTGCTTCTCCCTCTGATCCTCCCCCCCGCGTGCTCTCTCTCTCTCTCTCATTCTCTCTCTCTCTCAAATAAATAAATGAAATATTTTTTTTTTTTTTTTAAAAGGAGGAGGTCTTAAAAAGGAGATGGCTCTTTGTTTTCCCACTTAGCACTGCCATTCATTCATTCATTCATTTGTTCATTCATATATCCACTCATTCATTCATTTTTAACAGACACTGTGTGAAGTCCTGAAGATACTCTCATAACCCCAGACCCCAGTGGGAGAGATGACAGTTAATCCACTGTTATAACATAGTGAAGTAAGGACTCTGAGGAGTATATTATGGAGGTTACTTGAAGACAGAGTAGGGGTATTTAAAACAGACTGTGAGCTTTGGGGAAGGCTCTTGGAGGAGATAACAGTAGTTGAGATTTGAAGGACCAGCAGGACCTCTAGCTCAGAAATCCCTTGACAGGGAGGTATGTGGTGCTATGGAAAGGGCATGATCTTTGGCTTTAGGCTTTATCCTGGTGGGCATCACTTTCTGACAGTGTCTCTTCAGACAAGTACAAAAACAATAGCTTACTATTTCTCAGACTTGAATTTAGTGCTTTGCAAGCATGGTCTTTTTTAATCCTCATAACAACCCTGTGGTCTAGGTTCTGTTAGAATATTCCCAATTTACAGGCACCTGGGTGGCTCAGTCGGTTAAGCGTCTGCCTTTGGCTCAGGTCATGATTCCGGGGTCCTGGGATCGAGTCCCACGTTGGGCTCCTGCTCAGTGGGGAGTCTGTTTCTCCCTCTCTACCCCTACCCCCTGCTTGTGCTCTCTCACACTCTCTCTCTCAAATAAATAAATAAAATCTTTAAAAAAAAAAAAAGAATATTCCCAATTCACATGTAAGGAGCAGCAAGAGGGTAAGACATCTTCTCATGTTTCCTTAGTTAGGGGAGAATTTGGGATGAGGAACACAGGTAGTCTTGTTAAGAAACAATGCTCTTAAGCAACACACAATTCTATCTCTTTGACCTCTGTTTCCTTCTCTGAAATTGAGGATTAAATACAGTAAAAGGCTTGAATGGATAAATTATATAATGTGACTAACACAGCAGACATTAGCAGGCACGATGTTGATGGTATGACCTTTATCTCAATCTCATGTAGAAAAATAGACATGTGAAAGATGATCCAAGCCAGCCACCTCCGTTCTATAAGTGAGGAAATGTCGAAGCCTGGAGAGGTCAAGTGGCTTTTGCAAAAGCATTTATTCTCAGAGCCTGTTCATTCAGAAGTACGGAAAACCTCATACTGGAAATCATTGGTGCTGACAACTCAGCAAAGTCCCCACCAAGAGAACAGTCTCACTGAGCTTCAGCCATGGTCCAGGAGAGCAACTGTAGCCTGTCAACTTTCATGACCTCAGCGGCCATTCAGAGTAGTTAGATCCATAAGCTCTACAAACATCACATTCTTTAAAAAAAAAGAAAAACAAAAAGCCCACAGTTTTATTGTAAGGCAATATAATATTATAAAGAAAAGGTAAAAAAGAAAAAAGTGGTGGAGGGTACCTCTCATAAGGTCTCTGTTAACACACTGTTTGCATTCCCACTTCCTAGCTGGGTGATCTGGGCAAGTTATTTATCCCTGTGTGCTTCAATGTTCTCAGCTACAAAAAAAGAATAACAGTGCCTATCTTATATGATTGTTATGAGGATTAAATGAGCTAATAGGGGGCACCTGGGTGGCTCAGTCGGTTGAGCGTCCGACTCTTGGTTTCAGCTCAGGTCATGATCTCAGGGTCGTGGGATAACGCCCCAAGTCGGGCTCCGAGTTCAGCGCTGAGTCTGCTGGAGATCTCTTTCCCCCTCCTTCCTCTCACCCCTCCCACTCCCTGCCCCTCTGCTCTTCCCCCTGCTCACATAAGTGTGCACTCTCTCTCTCTCTCTCAAATAAATAAATAAATAAAATCTTAAAAAAAAAATAAATGAGCTAATATTTACAAAAAGTGTTTAGGGACCAAGAACATAATAAGCATAATATACATGTTTGCTAAATAAAGAAAAATAAAATGCACTAACTCTCTGATGTAGAATAGGGGACATCTGAGCTGAGACTTGAAGAAATTCATTTTGCAGAAAAGCTGGAAAGACATTCCAATTTATAATCGGGAAAAAAAGCACTTGCAAAGATCCAGAGACGTAATGATGCTGAATGTGATGATGACGATGATAACTATAATGATGATGATGATGAACAACCTCTACTGAAGATAGACAATGTACCAGGCCCTTTACTGTATCTTATTTAACCTTGTCAATATCTCTGCAATATAGATTTTACTATCTCATAATCTATCTCATAATATACTCAAGGGAGCTAAGGGTCAGATAAAATCGTGAGAGGCAGAAGCAAGCACACAATTTCAAATCTGACTCGTTTTTGCCCATGGTTGGGAAATTTCAGTTTCCCTGAAGTCTTAGAAGTAGGAGGCAGAGTGGTAGGAGGTAAACTAGAAAGTTGTCCGGAATTCAGATATTAAAAGATCTTGTGTGTCCTTTTGATTTTAAGGAGTTTGGACCTCAATCTTTATATAATGAGGAGTTACTGAGGAATTTGTTCACCAAGGGGCAAGATAAGTTTTGCATTTTTGAACAATTACAGAATCAGGAACACGTTGTGAAGGATGGATTTTTCAAACAATAGGCCACTTTGGCCAAGCAATTGCACTGTTATTGAGTATACCCAAGAGATGTGAAAAGAGGTATTTAAACAAAAATTTGTACATAAATGTTCACTGCAGCATTATTCATAAGAACCCAAAGGTTGAAACAACCCAATGTCTCTCAACTGATGAATGGATAGACAAAATATGGTACATCCATAAAGTAGAATATATTTTGTTAGAAAAAGGAATGAAGTACTAATACATGCTACATCATAGATGAATCTTGAAAAAGGTATGCTAAGTGTAAGAAGCTAGTCACAAAAGATCTCATATTATGTGATTCTATCTCTATAAATTGTCCAGAATAGGCAAATCTATAGAGACAGAAATTAGATTGCTAGTTGCCTAGGGCCAGGAAGCATAGCTGTCAAGGTGATAGCTAAAAGGTATGGGGTTTCTTTCGGGGGTGATGGAAATGTTTTAGTGATTGTAATGATGACCACACAACCCCGTGAATATACTAAACCCATTGAAATGCACACTTTAAATGGGTGAATTGTATGGTATGTTTTATATCTCAGTAAAACTATTACAAAAAGAAAAAAAATATATACAAGCTGAACACCAGCATTCAGAAAGGGATGGTAAGGAGCAGGGAACACACATTTTGGATGGACTTATCAAATGACAGGCAGCGAATTAAACTTTTCACATAGATTATCTCATTTAGCTTAATTCCTACAACAATCTCATACAGTAAGATTTTTTAAAATCCTCAGTTCACAAAAGTGTAAAACTCAGCTCATTGTGCCTTCAAAATCTTTGCCCTTGCCATTTTCTGAAACATAATATCTCTATGTGGATCCCTCTTACGACAGCTTATTTATTTCTGTCCTCAGCTGGGCTCTTACTTTATTGTTCTTTTCTCTCCCTATTTCTAGTGGGTAGGTGTTTTCAACAATCACTCTGGGTTCCTTTCTAGAGCATTACTCCATTCAAAGAATTTTAATATTCATTCAGACTTTAGTGCTCAAATCTAGCTGAAACCCTCTGATACTCTGCTAAAAGGGGTTTTGGTATGTTCATTTTCTTACAGTTTCCAAATAACTTTCCATTGTCCTACATATGAATGGGTTTAACATTCTTTGATCACACTTCTTTCCTTCTAGATCATAAGTGCCATCAGAGGTAAAATAATTACAAATAATCACAATGTAGTGTAAGTGGGTAGGAAGTGGGTAGTAGGGGTTAAAATAGATTGCTTTTTCACTTAATATGTGCCAGGCACATACACTCTTTATATATATTATCTCAGATAGGAACTCAATAAATATGTATTTATTGGAAAGAATGTTGTATCCGAAGAAACGCAGGGGGCTTTATGTAGCAGATGATGTTTGAGCTGAGTCACTGAGAATTGGTAAAAATTTTATGTAGGTAATGACAGGGAAGTACATTATAGACCAAGGCACACTTCTGGGGAGGAACTGAGGTCAAGATCGCTGGTATAATATAAACCCGAATTCAGTTCCTGCCTGAGCCTCTCACTGACCATGTTATCTCTGGAACACCTGGACTCCTCTAGGATTCCGTGTTCTCGGCTATAAGAGAGGATGACAGAACCTAACTTTTAGGGGTATTGTATAAAGAGTTTAGAAGAGTACCAGGCAAAAAATTCTAAGTGTACAAAATTCTAAGTACATTCTAAAGCCTCAATTTAGATTTTTAGATTTACCGTCTTGCTTGGGAAAGGCTTTAGTGGTTAGGGAACAAATGGCCTTGGGAAACAGACCCATTATTACACCTATCTATTTTTAGTAGGTAGAAAAGACTCAGTAGTGGTTGCTCCTATTCCTTCCATGCATAGCAGTTGTCTGGGAAGAATGGATTAAGGGTAGAAATGGGGCAAGACAAAATAAGAGCTGGTAAGGTGAGAGCCTCTGTTTGTCATGTTAAGGGATAACTGCTCGATTCTTTAAAATGGAGTCAAAAACACAAATGTCTCTGGGGACCAGGATTAGGTAACAAATGAATGAATGAAGTAGGTTATTAGAAAACCGTATTATATTGACTTGGGCACACATTGTGTGCATATCTTCACTTCTGAAAGAAACCTACTTTTTTCCATTTTTTTTTTTTTTTTTCTGAATTCATTGCCATTTCCAGTCTAGCTTTTGGGATGCCTGGGTGGCTCAGTGGGTTAAGCATCTGCCTTCAGCTCAGGTCATGATCCCAGCATCCTGGGATCGAGTCCCACATCGGGCTCCTTGCTCAGCAGGGAGCCTGCTTCTCCCTCTGCCTGCTGCTCTCCCTGCTTGTACTCTTGCTCTCTCTCTTTCTCTCTATTAATACATAAAAAAATCTTTAAAAAAAGTCTATCTTTTGCTTTCCCAATTAACATAAACATGGATATGAGAATATTTCACTTTTCTCTTAACTCTGAGGAAAGAGCACCACGAAAGTAATGACAAATGGCAGCTGATGCTTGGCCTCAGTGTGGACAGACAATAAGGTCTGGTGGGGATTGTGCTGAACTTGAGAATTAGGTCCCATCTAAAGAAGGCAGCAGCCATGGCCAACTGTGGCCTTGTTTGAATGCAGGCCCAATGTTGCCAGATCTTTAATTTCCTAAGAAAAAGTTAAGTATGTTTGTGTATGTCAGTGTGTGACAAGTTAAGATTTTTCAACATTGGTCAGAAATCTTCTTTTCAAACAAATCATTGTTGAGGCAAAACAAAACCTGCCTGTGGTCCAGATTTGACCCAAGGGGCCACCAGTTTACAATCGTTGTATAGGGGTGGGAAGTCACCAAAGCAGCTTGAGGTGAGGGTCGCAGGATCAGACTTGCATTCCTGAAAAAGCCCTGAAAGAGCAAATTAGAGACTGGAACTGGGGACAAGAAAAGGAATTTTATAGTTGGAGAAAAAACAGGCAAGACCAGTGGTTGCCAAACTTTATATTGTGCTTTTCTATCAGTTAAAAAAAAAATTAGTGATCATCCCCCCATATACGTTTCTTTTTTGAAAATTACATACATGTACTACTGGTATATATTATGTATATTTCACAAAACATCAGATAAATCAAAATTTAAAACAACGAAGAAAAATATAAATTAAAAAAATTTAAATTGAAGTTTTAATATTTTCTCCATGCACATCAAACAGGTATTAGATACCCTAGTTTGGAGATTGTTGAACCAGAATAGAAAGTCTATAATATTTCTATATTACTCTTGAGGAATTCATGATCCAGTTGGTATGTACGCTGTGCTACCTGTTATTTGACAAAGCCTCTGGGGTCGCCTGGAAGACTCAGGAAAGGCTTGATGAAACGGGTGACATTTGTCCTGAATTGTGAAGAATGATTAAGAGTGATGGCTAGGTGGAAAAGAGGAAGTTCATTTCACACAGGAAGAATGGCAGGGACAACATCATGCATTTGTGAAAGCCTAGAGTATGGGAAAGGGATAAAAAAATATGGTGTGTAACTAGAACAATGGGTGTGGGGGAAAAATAAGAGTCGGTAAGGTAGTTGGGATCAGATGATGAAGCGTTGTTTATGCCATGCCGAGGTCTTGGATGTTACACCTTAGGTTACTGGGAACCGTCGAGTAAGTACAGAGAATTGGGAATCTATTGCCATGATTTGGGAAAAACACAATAAAGGCAGGAACTAAGGAAGTGGCAACGGGATGGGTGGAAGAGATGGATTCAGGAACTGTAACTGAGTTTGGATAGAAAGAACTTCATTGTTGAATAGGTGTGGGCATGAGGAAGAGGGAGACATTGAGGAAGAAACCAGGGTTTTTCTTAGGAGTCGAGTGGAAAATGACTCCAGTGGCTGAAGACAAGAAGACTTTGCTCCAGTTTTCAGGGATCAGTGTGGTAGAGTACACAGCCTCTGAAACAGAATAAACTAAATTGAAAACCTTGCTGCATCGCTGTCTACCTTGTGTGATTTTTTTTTTAAGATTTTATTTATTTATTTGAGAGAGAGAGACATAGTGAGAGAGGGAACACAAGCAGGGGGGAGTGGGAGAGGGAGAAGCAGGCTTCCCGCAGAGCAGGGAGCCCGATGTGGGGCTCGATCCCAGGACTCCGGGATCATGACCTGAGCTGAAGGCAGACGCCTAACGACTGAGCCACCCAGGCGCCCCATGTGATCTTAATCAATGTGTTATCTCTCTGATCCACACTCTTCTCGTCTGTACAATTGGCCTTCTCTGGTGCTCTGTGGCAACATGTCAGTGGAGAAAAATTGCTGTAAGCAACTGAGCTAGTAGGCTCTGATATTTCAGTACTTGTAGAAGACTTGTCTTATGGCTGCTGTAGCAAATTACCATCAATTTGGTGGCTTAAAACAGAAATTTATTCTTTCACAGGTCTAGAGGCCAGAAGTCCAAATTCAGTATCACTGGGCCACAGTCAAGGAGTCAACAGGGCCATGCTCTCTTGGAGGATTCAGGGGAAGAGTCTGTTCCTTTGTTTCTCCAGCTTTTGATGGCTGCAGGCATTTCTTGGCTCCTGGGAGTGCCACTCCAACCTTCAACACCAACATCTTCACATCTCTATCTGCTCTGATATGCATCACCTTCTCCTCTGTGTGTCTGTGTTAAATCTCCCTGTGTCTCCCTCATATAAGGATACATGTGATTAATTCTGGGCCCACCTGGATAAGCCAGGTTAATCTCTCCATCTCAAAACCCTTACTTTAATCACATCTACAAAGACTTCTTCTGCCACAGAAGGTAATATTTACAGGTTCTAGGGATTAGGACCTGATATCCTTTGGTGGCCATTATTCAGTCTACAGTAGCATTTTATTTAGTATTTTAGAGTTTTCTGATTTTATGTGATGCAATCCAGAGTGATTTTCTTCCTGGATTGATTTTTTCCCCCACGAGAAAGAATGAATAAGTTTGGGGGAGGTAAAGGTTTGGAAACACTTTCCTTTAAGATCAAATGAGCTCTACACTTGTCAGATCCTTTTTTTCTTTCCTTGTAATATCAAACAGTTGGAAATTTGGCATTATGTAGCTATAGCTCATGAATAAATGGAAACTATATGCTTAATCATTTCATTGATATTCAAAGTTGCCAGGTAACACTACTTGCATTTCCTCTGCTTTCAGTAGAATAGATTTACTTAAAATAATTTATTTCCCCAAAGGAATAACTTCCATCACATTTTTCTGGCACTGTATAATTTCAGAATGTACAAATATAAAATATAAGGACTGTGACATGATAGGTAACTGAAGAATGGCCTGTCAGTCACAGTCTACTCTCCTTTTAAAATACCTTTATGTAAACTGGAGGTTAGAAAGCCAAAAACTATGTTGACCACTCTTCTTTGCATCTATAATCTGGATACAAATTGTGTTTTATCTATTAGATGCAGACATGACACATTTGGAGGGAGGAAGTTTGTAAGGAAAAACCCTGTTTCTCCCTACTCTACACTTTACTTTCAATACTTCTCATACTGCATGTGTAGGTTTTCCACAATAAGAATTTCTGATTCTGTGTAGACATCAACTGGGTGTCCTACAATTGAACTCAACTTTGACACTGTCTACCTGGACATACCATCAGATCCCACAGGTGAAGGAAGGGCTCAGTCACACAAGACTCCACCTCTCCCCCGTTCAGATGCCAGTCTGAAATCCAGCTTAGTCCCTGTGCTTCTAGCCCACCAGCTACAAATTGGAGATCCCACAACCCTCTCCTTAGGTTCAATAATATGCTACAGTGGCTCACAGAATGGAGGAAAGCAGTTTACCTACTAGATTACTAGTTTGTTATAAAGGATTCAACTCAGGAACAGCCAGATGGAAGAGATAGAAGTGGGCAAGGTACGGGGGCAGGGCATGGAGTTTCGTCCAGCAGGGGAGGGGGTGGAGCTAAAAATTCCAAGAGTCTGAGCACAGGGTGGGTTCCCCTGGCAACCAGCCCTTATCCCGAGGCTATTCAAAAGTTACCTCATTAATACTGATAAAGAAAAATCTGTGTCCTAAGATGGCTGACCAAACCAGCAAGGGAGTCCCAGTCCCTGCCCTGGGGCTCTTCTGGGTTCTCCTCCCTGCCCAGCTTCGCGCACTGCCAAAAGTGCCCAGTATGCGGAAGTAGAAGTGTATAAATTGCCACCTTTGTTTGTGCTTGGGGCTCAGACCTTTGGAGACCACTCTCCTCTGAGCCCACCAGCGTTAAATAAACCTCCTATCCTCCAAGATCTCCAGGCGCCGCTTGGTTCTTCCGTCGGGCGATCCAGTCCAGGTTCCGTAACATTTGGTTCCCTGACCAGGAAACCCAACTGCAACGGCCCATTGTAGCTACCGGTTTGGAGGCAACGGCGGGGTGGTGACAGATCGAGGGATCCTAATGGAGAAGGCGCACCCTGCTTAATTTTCGGCAGTCTCTTGCCCCGGTCACCTCGGGCTGGCTCCGCTCCTCTCTTCCCGCCAGACTTGAGGAGACTTGGCAGGTGAGGACCTGGTCCAGACGTCGGATTCCAGTAAGGCCTGGGGCCCCAGGACCCAGACAGGCCCAGCCCCCTTGGGGTGGAAGGGGAGCCTGATCACCTCCCAGAGACCTCTTAGAGGTCTTACAGGTAGGGATTCTCAGGGAGGGAATGTAATAACTTCTGGAGTGTGAATGTGTGAGTGAACTTGCAGTCTGACCTGGCTTGCTCAAGTGGACTGATTCTGTGACTCCACGGGCGGGCACCCTTAAGGTCCCTAGAAGCCTACAGAGTCTGAGTGGGCCTGTCTGCAATTCAGTGGTGAACGGCATAGAGCCTAGGGTGGCATCAGAATAGATTCTGATTGTAAGTCACAATGCTGAGACCGCTATGGCTAAGCCTCACCTAAGCTCCTTTGGGACACGGCCAGACGGGCATCTGATTGGTCTCCTCACCTCAGGAGGCACCCCCCTCTTTGTCTGTCTCTGCGCCACCACACACGGGAACATCACCATGGGGTCAGGGCAGTGTAAACCTACAGTTCTAGGGACCATGATCAAAAATTTTAAGAAGGGGTTTTCGGGAGACTATGGAGTCAGGATGAACCCCAGCAAGTTGAGAACCCTATGTGAATTGGCCCACCTTTAATGTCGGGTGGCCCTCAGAAGGGACATTGGATGTCCCAACGATTCGTCGAGTATGGCGAGTTGTAACAGGAGAACCAGGACACCCTGACCAGATTCCGTACATTGACTCCTGGCTAGGAATTGCCCAGACCCTTCCCCCCTGGGTGCGATTCGCTTGCAATAGGCAGGGATAGGCCAGGGTCTTAATCGCCTCATCCAAGCGACCTAAAGAAAATTAGCAAAAGCCCAAGTCTCCACAAATCATAGCCGAAGATCCTGAGGACACACCGATCCTGGCCCCACCGTATGCACCCTCAAGACCAAATACCTGGCCCTTCAGTTCCAGACACTCCACAGCCATCGGTTTCACCGGCACCCCTGGGCCCAGAGGATCCACCAGTGCCCCCAGGCCCAAAGGATCCACTTTCTCCAGGACCAACGGCCAGGCTGCACCCCAGGCCGGGCGCAAATGCCCTCCAAATGCTGGTAGGAAAGACATGGGAATCTGAGAGGTGCGATGAAGACGGGACGGTCCAACTCGGCTGTTCTATGATGTATTATCAGCCCTTTTCCACCACCAATCTCCTCAACTAGAAACATAACACCCCATCCTACTCTGAGAAACCACAGGCTATGGTAGACCTCATGGAATCCCTCTTCCAGACTCATCGGCCAACCTGGGAAGACTGCCAACAGTTACTCTGCACCCTGTTTAACACAGAGGAAAGGAGGAGAATAATGAAAGGTGCACGGCAGTATCTGGAAGAGCACGCACCAGCGGGAGTCATCAACCCTGCTGCCTGGGCTAATATGGCCGCACCCAAAGAGTGCCCAGCATGGGACTTCACCACAACCGAGGGACAGGCCCACATCCACCGGTACCAGGAGGCCCTCCTCCAGGGAATCCAGGCAGGAGCTAAGAAACCCACGAACATTGTTAAGGTATCCTCGGTCACTCAACAACCAGGGGAGTCCCCTGGGGACTACTACGAAAGACTATGTGAAGCCTACAGGATACACTCCATTTGACCCCAAGGCACAGGAAAGCCAACAGATGGTAAACACCTCCTTCATGGCTCAGGCTGCCCGAGACATCAGAAAAAAACTTCAGAAACTAGAGGATTTCACCGGGATTAACATCACCCAGCTAATAGAGATTGCCAATAAGGTCTACATGAACAGGGAGGTCACAGCCGAATGGGAAGCTTGTGACAAAAAGATGAAAAAGAAAGTCAGCCTTCTTGCCGCTGCCCTGAAAAGGACAACACAAAGGCAGGGAGACTCTGACCACTGAAAGGGGGGAAACCCAGAACTCCCTTGGCAAGGGATCAATGTGCCTACTGTAAGGAGAAAGGGCATTGGAAAAATGAATGTCCCAACCGGAGAAAGGCTCAGAAGCCCAGCTGCTACAAGGAAGAACCCCGAGAGGAAGACCTCATAGGCCTTGCAGGAATGGACTCAGACTGAGGGGAACCGGGCTCTTTTCTCCTTGTCCCCCATGAGCCCAAGGTCAGAATGAAGGTGGGGGGCCAACCAGTGACTTTCATGGTTGATACTGGGGCCGAGCGCTCTGTTGTCACCTCCCCAGTGGCCCTTTTCAGCAAAAGGACTATGACCATCCTTGGGGCCACTGGGACACAGGCAATACAACAGCCCTTTTGCCAGTCTCGCCAGTGCGAACTCAGGGGCCACAAGTTCCGACATGAATTCCTTTAACTGCCTGATTGCCCCATGCCTCTCCTGGGCTGAGACATACTCTCCAAGCTTGGGGCTCAGATAACCTTTGAGCCCACTGGACACACTAGCCTCCGATTGAACCCAAGGCAAGAGGAGACAAGGTCTCTGGTACTAACAATTACCATGCTGAGGGAAGAAGAATGGAGGCTATTCTGCGCCCAGGCCCTACCAAGCAGCCCACCAGAGTTCAGACTCGTTTTCCCTTCAGTATGGGCCCTCTCTTCAGTATGGGCTAGTCCTCACCTGGACTAGCCTGGAATCGGGCCCCTATCATTGTTGAACTGATCCCAGGAGCCCAACCTCAGAGGCAAAGGCAATACTCCCTTCCACAAGAAGCTAAGATCGGCATCCAAGAACATCTGGTCAAACTCAAAGAAGCAGATATTCTAGTCGAGTGCCAGTTGGCCTGGAATACCCCACTCCTGCCAGTCAAGAAGCCAGGAGGGGGATCCCGACCAGTTCAAGACCTGCGGGCCATCAACAAAGTGACTATCTCTCGGTACCCAGTGGTCCTGAATCCACACACCCTCCTTGGCCAAATCCCAGGGCCGGCCAGATGGTTTACCTGCCTAGATGTGAAGGATGCCTTCTTCTGCCTCCTCTTAGCTCCCCAGAGCCAGCCACTATTTGCCTTTGAATGGTCTGAACCTGATAACAGGGCACCAGATGCAACTGATGTGGACGCGCCTCCCGCAGGGGTTTAAAAACTCACCAACCCTCTTTGGGGAAGCTCTGGCCACGGACCTGGCCAGCTTCCTGGGAGAGCCCACACGATGCACCCTCCTCCATATGTGGATGACCTCCTCCTCACCAGTGACACACAAGAAGACTGCACAAAAGGCACAAAGGCCCTCCTACAGCTCCTGTCAGACTTGGGATACCGAGTCTCACGGAAAAAGGCACAAATCTGCCAACAACAGGTCTGATACCTTGGTTTCCTCCTCACCCAAGGGAAGAGAGAACTAGGGCCAGAGAGAAAGAAAGTCATTGTCTCCTTGCCACAGCCCCAGACAAAAAGGGGCCTATGAGAATTCCTGGGGGCTGCAGGTTTCTGCCGCATCTGGATCCCTGGGTTCTCGGCAATAGCAAGACCCCTCTATGATCTCTTAGGGGGACCAGATCGAGAATTCCCTGCCTGGACTGAGGAAGCAGAAGCCACCTTCACAGAGATAAAGACCGCCCTGGGGCGGGCTCCAGCACTGGGCCTACTAGATATAGAGAAACCCTTCAATCTCTTTGTACATGAAAAAGAAAAGATAGCACTCGGGGTACTCACCCAGACTGTTGGGCCCTGGCAATGGCCAGTTGCATATCTGTCAAAGAAGCTGGACTCCGTGGCAGCAGGATGGCCACCATGCCTCAGGGTGCTGGCAGCCGCAGTCCTATTCCTCAGGTAGGCAGACAAGCTCACCCTGGGGCAAGAACTTAACGTCAAGATCTCATGCAGTTGTGTCCCTCATGAATGCACAGGGGCACCGCTTCCTTTCCAACTCTCGGCTAGCACAATACCAAGGGCTCCTCTGCGAAAACCCGTGGGTCACCCTCGAAACAGTAAAGACATTAAACCCAGCAACCTTTCTCCCCACGGAAGAGGGGGAACCAGACCATGACTGTTCCGAGGTAACTGATGAGGTCTACGCGAGCCGTTCAGATCTGCGGGATCAAACCATAAAGAATCCAGAGCTCAGGCTGTTCAGCGACAGCAGCAGTTACCTACAAGAGGGTGCCTGGAAAGCTGGTTGTGCAGTAACCACAACCACTTAAGTCCTAGAAGCTAAGGTATTACCAGCTGGATGGTCAGCTCAACAGGCTGAATTATATGCCTTAGTCCGAGCCCTCACCCTTGGTGAAGGCAAGCGAGTCAACATCTATACTGACTCTCGGTATGCCTTTGCTACTATACACATACATGGAGCCATCTACAAGGAAAGGGGCCTCCTAACCACAGCAGGAAAAGCTATCAAAAACAAGGAGGAGATACTGAGACTCCTCGTTGAAGCCATCTGGCTTCCAAAGGAAGTAGCAATCTTGTACTGTAAGGGACACCAGAAAGGAGATGACCCCATAGCACGGGGAAATCGTCTGGCAGATGAGGCAGCCAAGACTGCGGCCAGTGAGGACATGAACAAAGCCCCTTCCCTCACCATGGCCCTCACACCCCCGGAAGAAGTCCCTCTGCCCAGTCACACTAAAAAGGAAAAAGAATGGGCCATGGCTGAGGGGGCCACCCTGACTGAAAAGGGATGGTGGATGATGCCAGATGGGTGCATCTTTGTTCCAATAGCAACTGGAGGGCATATAGTCAAGGAATACCACCAACTCACTCATCTGGGAAAAACTGCATTAGAGGCCCTTCTCAAGAAGCACTACTGCATCAGTCAGCTGCCAGCACTATGCCGAGGAACGAGTGAACGGTGCATAACATACGCTAAAAATAATGCTCGGTCGGCACCACGGCCCCTGCCAGGTGTCCAGAGGATGGGAGCAACCCCCTTCAAAGATCTAGAGGTGGACTTCACAGATGTGCAGCTGAGCAGGGGGTTCAGATATCTCCTAGTAATAGTATGCACATACTCTGGGTGGGTCGAAGCTTTCCCGACCAGGACGGAGCAAAGCCAGGAAGTAGCTAAAGTCCTCTTGTGGGACACTGTGCTCCAGTTTGGCCTGCCATTAACAATCCATAGTGACAATGGATCCGCATTGGTAGCAGACATTGTACAGGTCTTGACCAAATCTCTCAATATCACCTGGAGACTCCACACAGGTTACCCGCCCCAAAGTTCAGGGAAAGTAGAGAGAATGAATTGCACCCTCAAGGGAACCTTAGCAAAGTTTTTTCAGGAGACTAACCTCGCATGGCCGGATCTTCTATCCCTAGCTCTCCTGCGTGCTTGCTGCACGCCTGGGACAGTAGGTTTCTCCCCATTCAAATTAACATATGGATGGCCTCCCCCGTGCCTGGGGAGCCTTCCAGGAAACTTACATCAGGTTGGAGATAAAAAAATAAAGGAGCAGCTTCAGGCCCTGGGGGCCACCTTAAATGAATTACAAAAATACACCATTTAGTGGACCCCTATCTCCTTAGGGTCTCAGGTACACTCCTTCCAAACAGGCGACTCAGTTTGGGTCAAAGTTTGGAAGAAAGACCCCCCTCAAACTGCAGTGGACAGGGCCCCACACTCTTGTTCTAACCACCCCTACTGCCCTCAAAGTCTCAGGTGTCACCCCGTGGGTTCACCACTCCAGAGTGAAGAAAGCTCATCATTCAGATGAGGAGTCATGCCGGTGGAAAGTCCAGCCAAACCCCACAGACCCGCTCCAGCTTCGCCTTTGACAAGACCCCACCAACTAATGGACAACTGCTTGTCGTGGTCCCTAGCTCTCATCGGCGTGATATCCCTCATCCTAGGAGTCACACTCTATACTGTTGCCCTTTCTGACTGGGCTTTCCACCAGAGACTTGCCATTGTTGTTGTTTATTGGATCACCTTAGGATGTAATACTAAACTCACTTGCTCACAGGTTTCCTCTCCTTCACTCTCTAGGCCATAGGGATACTAGGGAGCACCAACTACCCGCCAGGTACATGCCAGCGTTACTACAAGCCCTCATGGGCAAATAACCTCAATGCATGTGCTAAATGCCACCCAACCCTCTGCCAACATGAGGGTCTGTTCTATGTGTCTGGTCACGCGACAGACCGATGTCCCAACTGCTATGCTGCCCTACCCCCTGGGGACCCCCCAGCCTCTCCATGGCCTCTCCCACTCCTATCTGGAAGGCCCCTGCCTGAGCTCCCACTCTCACTCTAACTGCAGCCACATCCAACCAAGAACAGACAACACCAACCCCATGGTCTCCCTGTTCTTGTACCTCAGTGTACTCTAGAATGCCAGTACAATGTTATGACTTGAGGGAAGTTACTATTTGTCACAATAGGGGAGAGATATTCATGACAGGAAAAATTAGGCACAGACTATACGGGGGATATAGGGATCCGAGATGTCCTGAAGAAAAGGGCCTAACCTGCTGGAAACCTGACCTTTATCAACCCCTGCTGAGACTTCCTCCCCATCGGGGACCTCTCACTCTAGACCCTCAAGTAAAAGGTATATTAGAAGGGGTCCACCATTTATTCAACACAACCAACCCTCCGTTGGCTGCAGATTGCTGGCTCTGCCTGCGAACCGGTCCCCCTCAGCTTATAGTGAGTCCACTGAGTTTCTCAACCTGATCAGGCCCACAGGTGACCCTCCCAAACCCACAGAAATAGACCCAAAACCGGCCAATGTATTGTTGTCTTACCCGGCCCCCGACTGTGTCCATAATCCCGGGGAAACACATTCAGTAGGCAGCCTATCTGCCACCCAATGTCTCCAAACTCACAGCTGCCTTTTACTTGGTGGGTGCATGTCTGCCACACCATGGTGCACTCCAGAACCTGGCACCCTTTTCATGTGCGGAAGGCATATTTATCGATGCTTACTGGCTAACTGGGCGGGGACATGTGCATTGGTACTTCTTACTCCTCAGGTAGATAGAATCCCCAGTAATCAATCCCTTCCCATTCCCTTGTTGGCACACACACAGCCCAAAAAGGCCGTCCAATTCATCCCACTGTTGGTTGGATTAGGTATAACAACTGCTGTGGGCATTGGAGTAGGAGGAATTGCCTCATCCTTCTATTACTACCAGAAACTGTCAGAAAATCTCACAGAAGATATGGAACAGGTGGCCAAGTCTATAATGACTATACAAGGTCAGATAGACTCCCTTGCAGTGGTGGTACTACAGAATCAGAGGGGCTTGGACCTGCTCACTGCTGAAAAGGGGGGACTTTGTCTCTTCCTAAATGAGGAATGTTGTTTTTATATGAACCAATCAGGGTTAGTCAGAGACATGATCCAACACCTACAAGATCAGGTTGCACACTGGACAGAAAAATTAGCAAATTCTTGGGGCAATTGGTTTAGTATCTGGAGCTGGGCTATGTGGCTCTTTCCCCTAGCTGGTCCTCTCTTCGTGATCCTATTGGCATTCCTGTTCGGTCCAGGTATTATTAATCTCATCACCTGATTCATCAGCTCTCGGATAGAATCAATTAAATTATAACTACTGGTAACCCAATACAGACCTCTAGACTGGCAAGAACCCTAATAATAATAATCGATGCCCATTCAAGTAACAAAAGGCATCAAAAGGGGGGAATGAAGGGGAAAAATCTGTGTCCTAAGATGGCTGACCAAACCAGCAAGGGAGTCCCAGTCCCTGCCCTGGGGCTCTTCTGGGTTCTCCTCCCTGCCCAGCTTCGCACACCGCCAAAAGTGCCAAGTATGCGGAAGTAGAAGTGTATAAATTACCCCCTTTGTTTGTGCTCGGGGCTCAGACCTTCAGAGACCACTCTCCTCTGAGCCCACCGCCATTAAATAAACCTCCTATCCTCCAAGATCTCTGAGTGCTGCTTGGTTCTTCCGTTGGGCAATCCAGTCCAGGTTCCGTAACAACATCACATTTCTATTGGACACTGGATTGCTAGGTGAACACTATACTCAAATCTTAAAGTAGGCTTAAGCCCCTCATTTTCAGGGTAACAGATACATCAAAATTAACAATAAAGCAAAAGATGGTATCTGTGACACAGACTGAGAACCACATCTCTGTATCCAGCTCAAGTATTGTATTTGCCAGGTAGTCATAAGACTAAATTTTGGTCTATGAGATATAATTGGAAGTGTTGTGTGTGTGAGACACTAGATTCAGGATTGGGTGACTTTTCTAAGAGAAATATTGGGGGCGGGATGGGGTTGGTTGCATTTTTTTTTTTTTTCACCTAACGTGTGTGTGTGTGTGTGTGGGGAATCCTATTTTTTATAATATTTTTGTTTTTGTTTTTGATTTTCTATTAACATTTCCTTTTAGCCTTGAATTTTTACTAAATTTCCTCCTGACTTAAACATCTTGTTTCTAATCTAAGAATTTGAAATCTTGGTACTTCATGTTACCTTAATTTTTCCAAAGAGCTCAAACCATTTTAATACCAGACCATGATAAAAATTTGCAGCCATTTCAAGCAGCTGGTGGGCTTTTCATATATAATCATCATTAACTGGTCCCATTAAATGTGGTGAGGTGAATGTAAAATGTAAAAAGTATAGGTTTTTTTTTTTTTTAATAACAGTAAACTTTCAAAGAGAACCCCACCAAAAAAAATTGACTTCAAGAAGTCTTAAATTGGAGGTGGTTTGAAAGTCTTTTTCCCCTCCCTCCTCCATCCTATTGCCTGGAATGTGGATACAATGGCTGATGCTCTAACAGTCACCTTGGGCAATGAGTTTGAAGGTCACAATTTAGACATGGCAGGGTGGTGAGCTAGAAAGATTCCTGACCTACCTCCAAATTTCTTCTACTTGAGAGAGAAATAACTTTCTATGGTATTTAAGTTAGTGTTATTTTGGGATACTCCATTATACCTCCTGATTGGAAACTGACCTTTGAGTTATTTGGGATGGACTCTATCAGCAAAGATAGCTTCCTCTGTAGCTCCTACAAGTCCTCTGAGGTACTCGGGGGCTCCTCTTTCACCATCCTGAAACCCAATTCAGTCTCTTTAGGGATTAATTCTTCTACCAGTAAGCTGCCCAGCGCAGGGAACAGTAGAATCTCTCGTGTCGCCCTGTCTCTTGCTGTCATGGTGCTGGTGGCCAAATTGGTGCCTCCAAGCATGGTGGAGGTAGGCAGGAGGAGGGGCAGGAGGAAGGATTTTATTGGTTATTTTAAATTAAATGCAAGAGTTTCTGTTCATAAAGAAGAGCAGAAATCCAAAAGCAATGCCTGGGTGGCTCAGTCGTTAAGCGTCTGCCTTCGGCTCAGGTCATGATCTCTGGGTCCTGGGATCAAGCCCCGCATCAGGCTTCCTGCTCTGCGGGAAGCCTGCTTCTCCCTCTCCCACTCCCCCTGCTTGTGTTCCCTCTCTCGCTGTCTCTCTCTCTCTGTGTCAAATAAATAAATAAAATCTTAAAAAAAAACAAAAACAAAAACAAAAAGCAATGAAGAAATAAACAGGAGACTGTCTCATTTTGGGGGGCTTATGTGAAAGATCCATTTCTATGAATGTACTTGGTTTGGTAATATGTTTTTATCAATTTAGACTGTGTACAATGTTATGTATATGATTCAGAAGGATTTCTGTACCTGGAGAACTGTAACCACATAAAATGCATACTCTTCTGCCTTTGTATCTCCCAGTGTAAATAATGCACCTATTTAATATAATCCAATGCTCAAAAATACTTTTCCAATTCCCTTCTACCTGCATACCATTTTTGTACTGTGAATGGATATACTATGGTGTATCTTTCTATATGATTTAAGAATATGACACTTGGTTTCACACCTGGTCTGTTGATAGTCTTGAATTCAGTAGAATTCCAAGCAGAAATTCTATACTATGAAAACATTGTTCTAGCAGGTAATACCAGTAAAGTGGAAATAGATATCTTTTCATAGCTCATGGCGGCTCATATGGAAAGTCTTTTAAATAGTGCTGATATACTAAGACTAATTAAGCCTTTCATAATCTAGGCATTCTGAGTTTCCCACTATCCTACTAACTAATAAATTTACCCAAGTTTCCAGTGACTTGATTACTTATTTTTTTATGATCATTTTGTCCTTTCACTGGGGGTTACTTTTTTGTCACTAAATATGAATTCATAAACCTATTTACTCTTTTGTGAAATAGGAATAATACTTCTAACGATTTGATGAGGAAAAAACCTGTAAAAGTTATGTTGCCTGAATATATTTGAAAATCTGTGTATGATTATAGTCTTTCTCCCGTGCCTGTCTCACCATTTTATGTTGGGCGTGGTGGTGGGAGCAGCTTACTGGTCCCTTTAGTGCACAGGTCTTTGCATGGAGAGGAGCTGGAGTCCAAGAACTGTACTCAGGACCCTAAAACTGAATTTACATGATGAGATTCTGGATTTTCCCCTGGTGCTATCATGGGATGAGACTTTTGGAAGCCTTGGAAAGGAGTGAGTGTATCTTAAATGGAGGAGGAGTGCATAGAAGGCATTCTGTGGTGATTTTTAAATATGTTCACAAAAGCTTAGCTACTCTTCTTTCTTAAGAGATGGAGCTTAATTTTCCTCTCCTTGAATAGGGTTTGGACTTCTTGGCTCTCTTCTAGTGAATATGGCAAAGCGAAAGTGACAGTATATAGTTTTGGAGACGAGGTCATAAGGGCATAGAGGCTTCCTTTGGGTTTCTCTCGCAGAGAGACGTTAGCCGCCGTGCCATGAGGACACTCAGGCAGCCTATGTAAAGGGTCTACATAGCAGCGGACTGAGGTGTACTGTCAGCAGCATGCGAGGAACTGAGGCTCCCTGTCAAAAGCTTCGTGAGTGCGCCATCTTGGGAGCCGCTCTTCTGGCTCCAGTTAAACATTTTTACTGAAACCCCTGCCAACATCCTGACTACAGCCACATGAGGCTAAACTTTTCAAATTCCCGATCACAGAAATTATAAAATAATAACTGTCCTTTTATTATTTATTTTTTAAAATTTTATTTATTTATTTGAGAGAGAGAGAGAGCATGCCTGTGTCTGCACACACACATGAGTGGGGGGAGGGGAAGAGGGAGAGAGAGAAGCAGACTCCCCGCTGAGCTGGGAGCCCCATAACCCGGGCCTTGATCCCAGGACCATGGGATCATGACCGGAGCCGAAGGCAGATGCTTAACCACCCAGGCACCCCAAGATAATAACTGTCATTTAAAACCATGGAGTTTGGGGATAATCTGTTACACAGCAATAGATAACTAATATAGTGATATAGGGGTGATGTATCAGTTAGATATGGCCATAAGTATGCCATATTAACTGATAGTTACAGAATCTCGGTGGTGTATAACAGTAAGCATTTATCATGGGCCAGGTGGTGTGCAGCTGATCTGAGCTGGGCTCAAGAAGGTGGTTCTGTTGTCTCAGCTGGGCTTACTCTGCATCTGGGGTGAGAGTCATCCTTGGGATTTTCTCATTCTCTCCCTGAACCACCAGGCTATTCCAGGCATGTTCT
Organism: Phoca vitulina; assembly: GCF_004348235.1. NCBI lineage: Eukaryota > Metazoa > Chordata > Mammalia > Carnivora > Phocidae > Phoca > Phoca vitulina. Next base: position 85,153,383 of record NW_022589706.1, read on the forward strand.
TCTTCGAGGTGTTAAGAGGGCAAGCCTAATCCTTCATATGACTTTAATGCCTTTGGACATGTCCCATCCACTATCACTGCATAAGCTTAAGCAAGTCACATGCTGGCCCCAAAGTTGGGGGTGGGGGGAAAATATACTTTGCCTTAGAAAAGAGAGGAGCTGCCCAGATCCATGACAAAAGGTGTGGATATCAAGAAGGGTGAAAACTTGGGGCCAATAAGGCCATCTGCCACAAGTGAGGTGAAGGGAGCAAGTTTTGTAGCAAATTGGAAATGATTTGAGAGGAGTAAGAACCAGACAAGACTGCATGGTATGAAAAGGAGGGCTGATGCTGTTTTCACTGACAATGAAGCCACAGGGGTCTGCAGTGGGTCCAGAAAAGCCACTGGTGAAGATGCTCATACCATAAACAAGTCTGCAATCTTGCTGAAACAGATACTGTCTTGTACATTTATTTCACAGACGAGAAAAAAAAAAAAACACACCACCTCCAAAGATAAGCTAACACATTTAGGTAGAAATTATGAAGGTGATGTTGAGCTCAGATTTATGCTGGTGAGCCCCTTGCAAATTCCAGCACCCTAGGAGTGTGAGTTATCATGAGAAAAGGGAATGAAAACAAATACCCATTTTGAGTTTCATTTGCACTAGATGTGTCTTAATTTTTTTTTTTAATGATCAAGTTTGGAGTTTCATGCTTAAATATCTTTTTATTAAACATAAACATCTATTATGTTTATTTGGGGGAAATATTTATGTTACTTGGAACAATGTAGTATTACTCAAATACATCTATCTATTATATATATATGACTAAACAGTCCTTGGGATTTCAGATAAAGAGATGCAGTTTACAAACTGAACAGTTTAGGGAAGATTATATATTTAAGTGTCCAAATTTAGCTTTTTTCCTTAATTCAAGTGAACTCTAAACAAATCCTTTTTTGGCCTGTGGCAGTCAGCATAAACATAGGTACTTGATCCTTTGAGTGGAGCAAACAAAAAGTGTGTTATAATTAAAAAAAAAAAAAAAGGAAAGGACAGGAGAATTCTCAGGTTAAATTCTGAGCTTGCCCATTTATTTCTATTTTACTCTTTCCACTTCAGTTCTCCGATCTGAAAAATAAGCATTGTGTGTATCTACTGTTGTTTTGTTGTTGTTGTTGTGCAAGATATGCTTGGACAATGAACTTCACAAGAGTCATTCACAGATTTGGACTAGATTATTTTCCTGTTGCCTCCCAACAATAAAATATCATTATTAAGTACAGTAGGATTGATCCAGTCTGCTACAACTGGGAAGCTTGAGATAGGGCCTCAATATGACTCATCCCAAATCTCATTAGTAAGAACCTGTTTTCTCTCTCAATACTGAGGCCTGTTTTTAAAAATTTCCCAGTGCTGTATTTTCTCCTTTGTACTAATAGGAGATGCATGAATTTAAAGAGGTAGTGAGTTTTACAATCATGAGTTAGCTCTACAAAGGGCTCTTTTATCTATAGTAAAGATTTTATCCTCAAAATTTCAAAATGAGCTAGAAAAAACACCCCAGGGTATTAGGCAATATATACATATATTGCCTAATATACCTATGTATATTTTAGATTTTATTTATTTATTTGACAGAGAGAGACACAGTGAGAGAGGGAACACAAGCAGGGAGAGTGGGAGAGGGAGAAGCAGGCTTCCTGCTGAGCAGGGAGCCCGATGTGAGGCTTGATCCCAGGACCCTGGGATCATGACCTGAGCCGAAGGCAGATGCTTATTACTGAGCCACCCAGGCGCCCCTAGGCAAAATATATTATAGTATTAAAATTATGTGACTGTTTTCCCCCTCTGGATTCATAATATTCTAGATTGTGATTACATTATTTTCTACCTTAAAAAATCATGCTTAAACAAAAAGATGGAATGGAGACCAGGAGAGGAATATCAACATTAGCACCAAAAATGTTTACTCTGCTTTTTTTTTAAATTTTATATGTTATGTTACTCTACTATTTTTTTAAACATTGAGTTCAAATGTCCCTTTCTGAAACCAATACTAGCCTCTGTTCCACAGATTTCTAATGTTACTGAACAGAGTTCCTTGCATCAGAATACTTTAGGGGCGAGAAATGGCCTTTGGTAAAGGAATCACTAGCAGTTAGCTCTAGCAGTTTATTTATTTTTAAAAAATTTTTAAATATTTATTTATTTTAGAGAGAGAGAGAGTGAGTGTGGGGAGGGGCAGAGGGAGAGAGGAACTCTAGCAGACTCTGTACTGAGCTCAGAGCCCGCTGTGGGGCTTGATCTCAAGATCCTGAGATCACAACCTGTACCAAAACCAAGAGTCAGAGGCTCAGTTGACTGCACCACCCAGGTGGCCCAGCTCTAGCAGTTTCAAGTGGCTCCTCTATTTCACATGAATCTGCCAGGGAAGATATAGAATTTCTTACTTCACGCTGTTGTGTTGCTTGGTGGTTTAACTTCTGTGTTTATTTATTTATTTATTTTAAAGATTTTATTTATTCATTTGACAGAGAGAGAGAGAGGGAACACAAGCAGGGGGAGTGGGAGAGGGAGAAGCAGACTCCCCGCGGAGCAGGGAGCCTGATGTGGGACTTGATCCCAGGACACCAGGGATCATGACCTGAGCCGAAAGCAGACGCTTAACCAACTGAGCTACCCAGGTGCCCCAGCTTCTGTGTTTAAAGATGACTTCTTTCATGAATGTTTCTTAAGGGTCAGAGGTATGTCCAAGATTTGATGTTACTTTGGATAGCATGGGCAAAGACAAAGGACAGAGTTTAATTGACATAAAAAAGAAGTGTATGTTCTCCCAATTTTTTCTTTGACATCATTTGCTATGAATGCTTCCATTTCATACCTGTGTTCCCCAGTTGAAGGGTAATGCTTCCTTATGTTATCAGTTCTGTGTAAATTGTTTTCCTGGTGGTAGAATGGGTTGGTTTTTGCAGAAGTATTATCATTTTAATTTTAGGGTGTTATCACCATCTTAAAAGACAAGATGGCGTGATGTGAAAAGAATATGGCTGGAGCCCTGTGGCACGTTAGAGAGTGCCTGCTCGGTATCACAGTCAAGCCGGGTGAGTTCTTTCCCTCATTTGGAGACTTGGTAGCTGTGATGACCTTGGGCAGATTGTTTAACTTCCTGCAAGCCTCAGTTTCCTTGTACTGGAAGGCAAGGCAGGTTTTACAGAGAGGGAAACTGAGGTTCTGAGCAGGAAGTGCCTTCTCCATGAAGTAGGAGGCTGGGCTAGAAAACCTCAGGTTAGGGTATAACTCTTAGATTTCCACTCGATCCTGATGTCTATGCTACATCAGAGTCACAGATGTGGGTTTCAATGATTTGTTTTTAAATTTCTTGAAAAAAATTATGTGTGTGTATCATTACTCAGTTTTTTATCCAATCAATAGTATCAAAAACCCGTATTTTGGGAAATGTGTTATGGTAAGAGACATTGTCATTTGTATACTTAAAAATACTCATTTAGGAGTTTTTCTTCTAAAATAGTTATTTTTATCTTAAAAAATTAATATGTATTATTATAGAAAACTTGGAAAACACATACAGACAGAAGAAAATATTTACATGCATGTCTTTGAAGTTACTTTAAGTGCATTTTCTCCCAGGCTTTTTCCTTTCTAATGGTTTACATTGTTGTGATAAATAATTGGTAGTCAGATTTTAGAAATAAATAACCAGTAATTAAAAATTGATATATTATTAATTTTAAGTCTTTTTCCCTCTCTTTAGTGCAAAAGGAATCTTCACATATTAAAAATCTGTGGAAAAGTGTAAAGAAGAAAATAATGATCATTTAGAGTCCCATCACATATTTTCCCCATATCAATGGACATCTGTGTTTGAAAATAAAAGTTTGATTCCTCCTGCTTCCCCTTTCTTCACCTCTTTATCCCATTCTTTTTTTTTTAGAGAGTTATTTATTTATTTTAGAGAGAGAGAGAGTGTGCATGCAACCAAGGAGGAGGGGAGGGTGGGGGAGGGAGGGGCAGAGGGAGAGAGAGAATCCCAAGCAGACTCCCCCCTGAGCGTGGAGCCCGACACAGGACCCGATCCCACGACCCATGAGATCATGATCCAGGCAGAAATCATGGGTCAGATGTTTAACTGACTGAGCCACCCAGGTTCCCCTCCTTATCCTATTCTTTTACACAGAGGCTAGTAGTTTATGTTCCATAGAGGTAGGGATATTCCAGGAAAACAGCAAAGGTATGTCAAAATGATTTAAGGATTCCTAAATCCTATACTAATGTAACTTTCTCTTGTTCTCAGTTTTCTCTTTTATAAAATTCAGAATTTGGACTAGATGTTCCTCTCCATGGTTGTGTCAAATCATCTTGTTGTTTACTTTAAACTTATACAATGTTATATGTCAACCACATATCAATAAAGCTGGAAAATATAAATCAGACCAAAAAAGTAATTATGATGTGAGATAGAATTTTGTAGTAAACTAAGCACCAAAACAAATATTACAATAAAGGAAAGTTTCATGTATTGGTGGATATTGTTGAGTTTTCCTAATTATAGTTTTGGGCTTTTTTTTAACATCACTGCTATAGATGGTTTTTTTTTTTTTTTTTTTTAACATCACTGCTATAGATTTATTTTACTTGAGGTTTCAGATCAATTTCCTGAATCTTAACTTTTCACCCAAGTTTGGAGGTGATGTGGCACAAGTTTAAGAAGGAGACCATCTGAATTCTACTTTTCAAGTGCCACTGCCTGGGCTTGGGGGTGGGGTGAAGAGCCAAGGGGGCTGAAACCTAACCTATACTCCATTCACTAAGCAGTACACACTTTTTGGTGTTCTTTCCCTAAGTTGCACAAAAGTACTCTATGGGATAGCAATGACTATGACTGGGTTGTTGAAGGGAAAGCAGAGGGTCAATGTGGTCCTCAATGTCATCTGCCAACCCTGACATCCATTGGAACAGCCATCATCCTATCTAGTCCTTAGAGGTTAGTCCATGTACTTGCCCAGAAGTTCCTCATTCCAATCTCCACAGGCTCTTCATCTCTCTTGCTATGCTTCTTTTGAGGGAACATGGAAATCATTCTGTTCTCAGGCTGTGCTGGGACACAGGTAACCTATAACTTTGTCCCCAGTGCCGTCTACCTAGGCACACCATGCAGCCATTTCTCCTCGGACGCCCTGCCATTTCTATAGGCTCTGCCTGAACAATGGGTCTAGGTTTCTTTTCCTCCCAGAGACCACCAGCCTTTTATAGGGGTTTTGAATCTTTCCCAGAACTCGGTCCAAGAGGTGGGGAGAGGCTTCCTCTTTCTGGGACCCACTAGATGCTGTTGCCACTTCTCTAATTCCATTTCAGTAAGATGGAGATTTCCCTTAGCCTGAGGACTCTTTTCTAGTCTGGAGGTTGGAGTGGGGTGAGGCTGGGACATTTTGCTCTAACTTATCATGTATTTCTCCATATATGTTGTATGTGTCATGGCTCCTTTTTTTTTTTTTTTAACTTCCAAATGGCCTGAGTTTTAAAATACTAAACCTAAAAATGAGCCTCTCTAAATCTTTTTTTTTTTTTAAAGATTTTATTTATTTATTTGAGACAGAGAGAATGAGAGAGAGAGAGAGAGAGAGCACATGAGATGGGGGACGGTCAGAGGGAGAAGCAGACTCCCCGCTGAGCAGGGAGCCCGATGCGGGACTCGATCCAGGGACTCCAGGATCATGACCTGAGCCGAAGGCAGTCGCTTAACCAACTGAGCCACCCAGGCACCCTCTCTAAATCTCTTTATCTGCAGACACATCATTTTCCCTAGTCAAGTAGACAGAACAATCCAGATGTCTGGATAGTGGTGGTGGTCCGTGTGTGAGAAGGCAAGGGGGAGCTGGAAAAAAATATTGGGGAATGGGAGTACGGCAATGCCTTAATATTTAAAAAAAGTTGAATAAAGCTTTTTCCTTGTGGTTTGTTGTTGTTGTTGTTGTTGTTGTTAGTCCTAACTAATGTCCTCAAAGGCATTATTCTCCCAATTTGAATGATCTAGGAACCCTGTTAAAAAGAAAATCATTTGGCACATGCCTGAGAAATCTGTGGATCAGGTGCGCTGAACTGCAGTTGTGAAGCTGAGTGCTCAGGGAAGGTTACTCAAGGGCTAGAACAGCCCATCTGGACTTGTCAATTTCTTTGGCCACATTTCCCTGGAATGAAGCCTTCACTGTTTTCAACAAAGGGTTTCAAGTTACAGTGCACATATGGGTGTGACTTTTTGATGCACTGTCTTTTGTAAGACCTAAGTTGGGATGCACATGGGTGAGAGTATAGGAATTGCTTCTTTTTGAGGAAGTCTGTTTGGTTTTCTTGTCTCTCTTTTTTCTAGTTGCTTTTCCATGAGGTTGAAGGGAGATGAAACAAGTGTGCTCTGAGATCGTTGTCTTCCTCTCTTTGGCTGCCCCTTAATTTTCTCTTTGGAATCTATGGCTTCCAGAAATCTGGAGAATTAAAGACTGGGGTGTTTCTTTTTTCTTTAAGATTTATTTATTAATTTGAGAGAGAAAGAGAGAGAGGAACAGGGAGGGGCAGAGGGAGAGGGAGAGAATCTCAAGCCAACTCCCCACTGAGCACAGAGCCTGACGTGGGCTCGTTCTCACGACCCTGAGATCATGACCTGAGCCGAAATCAAGAGTTGGACGCATATCTGACTGGGCCACCCAGGCGCCCCTGGAGGTGTTTCTTATTGGAAACAAGTTTGACTCTCTGTCTCTTTTGGTGAATTCTTTTTTTCCTTTCTTTTTTCTTGAGGCATAATTTATATGCAATGAAATGTACAAATCTTAAGTGAACATCTTGAAACTTTTTTGCCTATGCATCCACATGTAGTCATGACCCAAATCAAAACATATACATTTCCATGACTCTGGAAGTTTTCTATTGCCCCTTCCCAGTCAATACTTACTGCTCCAGCTACCTGCTATTTTGATTTCTATCATCTCTTTGGTGGACTCTGGCATTCTGTGGGCATTCTCTTCTGACACCTGATGAAGTAAGCTGGCCCCGACTCTTGCCCTGGCCTGTGGAGGAAAGAATGAGTCTCTGGCCATTGTGGGGAAACCTCAGCTCTCCTGTTCTATCTTTTAATACTTTTGTGCTACTGCTTTTTGTTGGGTGAGCTTTTCCTTCTGGATTGGGAAAGCACAGGAGTCAGGTGTTTAGGGAGTAAGGGCCAAAGTAGGTCATTCGGCCTGCTTTGGGTCTAGGCCTTTAGCTGCCTTTAACTGAGGAAGTGGTATTTTTCAAGTAGTCCATCCTAACTCATCAGTAAGTAGAATGCTCTTACTGTTCTCCCATAGTCTCTGTTCTTCCACTCAGTAATACTGAGTCTGCTATAGCCGATGGCTGGCAGCAATTATGTGCGTTTAGGTTGTAGTATATATTTATGATATGTACTTCGGCTTAAGGAATGCTGTTGGTGGTATGTGGTTGCTGAGATTTAAACATAGGTTTTGCATTTTGTTCTGGAGACTTCCATAATGTTTTCTAAATTCAGTGGGTAAAAGGCTGGTTTTGTGGACATTTGTAAACAGGGGACACATAAGACCACGGGGTTGGGAGCAATCCAGCTTTGAAGGTGATAAAGTTGGTGCTACCCCAATGTAACCCAGCAAAAAAAATACAGAAGCTGGTGCAAGCCGTTAAGAAGGGATAAGACTGAACCCAGGCACCGGTGCGTGAGCCCTCCTAAAGGGCCAGAGAAAAAGAATAATTCGGGGGAGTGAGACATTTGTTATCTGCTCTGAAACTTTATGTGGAAAATCAAAGGAGAGGTTTATGGGGGGGGGCATTAACTTATATCTGGAACAAGAATAGACTTGTTAGTAGGAGGACTTCATCATCTCAAATTTATAGGATGGTGGCCAAGTTTAAGGATTTCACACGGCTGCATTGGCATTTCGAGCTTATGTTCTCATGTGATCTATGCTGTACAACCCTTCTGGTGAATTTGGTTGGAAAATTTAGCATAGCTTAATTAGATTGTTCTGAGTAGCCAGCACAAGTTTTGTCTGTAGTGAATGTAGGTTGTTTCCCAGTGACCCCTATGTATATGGACAGGATATTTAGTTAGGCAGACTTTACTTTCTGCAGGTGTAGACTTTAATCTGGGGGCAGAGAAGGTCCAAATACCCGAATGGGGAGGCCTTTATTCTGTGGGTTGCCTCTCATCCTAGAAGCTCTACTTTTCTCCAGGAAATTTGTATAATTGTTTTTCAAAATATCCTCAAATTTTTTTTTCCTGTAGGTAAAATGCTGGTGCTCATATGAGTAGAGATAGGGATATGCCAAGATGGAAAGGGCAGGTTGTGAGTCACTGACTGGGGCATCATTTCCATGGTCAGAATTGTACTTACACCCCCTGCTTTTGCCATTTCCCCCCCACTCCAGTCCACTTCAGACTTGTGTATTCAGAGTCTGAGAACTCAGGGTTTCTTTCTTGCTGAAATCCCTTCCATTTCCCATGCAAGACCCAGCTATGATTGTCTTTTTTCTGGTCTCTAGAAATGTGTGAGTTCTCACATCTCCTAATGACTCCTCGTTTTCTTTTGTTATCTGCCATCTTGAACCAAAGGCTGTCAGGCTGTCAGGCATAATTTTGGATGTCAGTAGAATCGGTATAGACAGTTGTATATGGTGTGATTTTAAGATTGAATTAATAGCCCATTCTGGGGGCACCTGGGTGGTTCAGTCGGATAAGTGTCTGTCTTCAGCTCAGGTCATGATCCTGGAGTCCTTGAATCAAGCCCCACATGGGACACCCTGCTCAGTGGGGAGTCTGCTTCTCCCTCTCCCTCTGCCCCTCCCCTCGCTCCTGCTCTCTCTCTTTCTCAAATAAATAAATAAAATCTTTAAAAAAAAAAAAAAAGCCCATTCTGGATTATTTCAGATGCTTCTAGATTAAGAGTAGAAATATTCACAAGGTATTGAAGCACAGATACCTGGGGGCATTGACAATTTCCTGACAACATATTCTGATATTCTTCCCTGCTAATTGACCATTGAATTGCTATTGAACTTGTAAGGGTAACAGGCTAAAAAACAAAATACTGGTGAATGTTGGCTTGGGAGAAGATTACAGTTCCTCCTCCAAACAATCCCATCTGTGGCAAAAACTTTTATTGCCTTACTAAATCAAATTTCCCTTTCTTCCATATATATATATATATACTCCTTGTTTTTGGTTGTGGTAATGCTTTCAGCTATATTTCTAGGCCTCTCTTATAGGTAGAGGTGTCATCTGATACAGTTCTAGCAAATAAGATGTAAGCAGAAGTGATGGGAGGAAAGTGTTCTTTTTTTTTTTTTTTAAGATTTTATTTATTTGCGAGAGAGAGAACGAGAGACAGAGAGCATGAGAGGGAGTGAGAGGGAGGAGGGTCAGAGGGAGAAGCAGACTCCCTGCCGAGCAGGGAGCCCGATGTGGGACTCGATCCCGGGACTCCAGGATCATGACCTGAGCCGAAGGCAGTTGCTTAACCAACTGAGCCACCCAGGCGCCCGGGAGGAAAGTGTTCTTAGAAGCTCATTGAAAGGGGCTGACTCTGCTGACAAAATCCCTTTTTGCCTTTTGCTCTTCTTCCTGTCTGAGAGGAATTCCAAGATTCCAGGAACTCATCGTGCGGCCCAGAAGGGGCTCTGGGCTCTAGGTGAACAAGTCCCTTGTGGAAGGGTGAAGTCAGAGGGGAGCCCGAGTGGGTGGGACTCTTTTGTCTGAGCAGGGGTGCTAGTTTAGACCTGTTTCAGATTTTATTTTCTATGCATAGATTTCTTAGTTAATTCCAGGAATTCATTTCTGAAATTGGACTTCATGGTACAAAAACATTAACAGGAAACTTATTTCATAGGATTTTACATTTTAAAAATTACACTGTGCTCCAGACAAGTTGAAAATTTGTCTGTACAAATACTAGCACATAGATATTTATAGGAGCTGTATTCCTGATTGTCAAAGCTTGGAAGCACCCAAGATGCTCTTTAGTAGGTGAATGGATAAATAAATGGTGGGCTATCCAGACAATGACATATTAGTCAGCACTAAAAAGAATGAGCTTTCAAGCCATAAAGAGACATGGAAGAACCTAAAATGCATTTTACTAAGTGAAGGAAGCTAATCCGAGAAGGTACATACTGCGTGATTCCAACTCTATGACATTCTGGAAAAGGCAAAACTATGAAGACAGGAAAAAGATCAGTGGTGACCAGGGCTAAGGGGGAAGGAGGGATGAATAGAAGGAGCACAGAGGGCTTCTAGGACAGTGCTCTGTATGATACTATAATGGTGGATATGTGTCATTCCACATTTGTCAAAGTCTATAGAATGTTGAACACCAAGAGTGAACCCTAATGCAAACAATGGACTTTGAGCGATTAAAAGAACACATGATATATATGAAAAAATACATGATGTAAAAATACAGGATATATGTATCATGTAATAATATGCGACACACACATGATCTTTATATGCATCTCCCCTGTCATTCTCCTCAACTGCCTTACCTTCAGGGTCAGAATGAGGAAAAGAAATAAGAGCAGTCTTGATCCTCCAAGGGGATGGAGCAAATTGCTTGACCCCTGCCCTATTCTGCCCTCTGTGGCTCTCACTGGGACTATTTGTGGGCCTCCATTTCTCCCAAGACCTGTGTAATGGAGTCTAATGCCCCAGGGCTTTGCTGTCCTCTGCCCGGGCAAAGGTATGCTGAGCCATTTACAAGCGATTTGTTGGGCTGATACTTAGAGCCACACCCAGCACCAGTGTGTGGTCTTGGAGGGAGCTTGGGGCAAGACTGGCTGGCACTGGCGGAACAGCCAATCTTGTTCATTAACTCTGTACATATTAAATGCATCCATGCATGTCAAAAACAGAAGACAAGGCTGGAAGAGGGTGAATAAAAATCAGGCATTTGAGACGGAAAAGACTACTTTTTGGGAAAAGAGTCACAAAATTTACAACTGGAATTAAAGAAAATATATTTGCAAAGATCCTTAATTGCACCTAAGCGTTGATATTAATCTGGATTTAAAAAACTTTGAAGGGACCCTTGGGTGGCTCAGTCGGTTAAGCGTCTGCCTTCGGCTCAGGTCATGATCCCAGGGTCCTGGGATCGAGCCCCGCATTGGGCTCCCTGCTCGGTGGGGAGTCTGCTTCTCCCTCTCCCTCTGCCTGCCACTCCCCCTGCTTGTGCTCTCTCTCTCTGTCAAATAAATAAATAAAATCTTAAAAATAAATAAATAAAAATAAAAACCTTTGAAAATACACTGGGCATAAAATATTAGAAACTTATTCTTACTCTTGCCAGATTTTTTAGAAAAATTTCTTACACGGACATGCTATTCAGGACTATTTTTTAGAAAACTCATATTAAAAAGTTCTGTTTTTCTCTCCTCAGATAGTCTCAGTTAAGGTCAGAAGTCCTCAACCTGAACTTCGTCTTAAAGGTGTTTTTCGTTTTGAGGAAAGTTTCCTTTCTTCTCAGTCAATGTTTATTGACCTTCAGGCTGATTAACGATCAGACAAGAAAGTCTGAGATAATGTGGATAAAAAGCATCGTGTATTTAGTTTGGTGAAGCTTTTGAAATGGTTTTGGAGTTGTACTGTTACCACTGTGGTGATCTTGTCCATAGGTGTCTGTCAATTAGGAAAGAATTACTTAGATTCACACGGACCTATGTAGTGAGCACGGTTGATGCCGATGTAGTAAGCACACTGAGGGAAAGTTTTAATGCTCTGGTTGTCACTCCATAAGCAGGCAGTAGAAGTGCTCTGGAGTATTTTACCCTGATTATTATTATAGACCTGATTATTATTATTCTAAAATTTTTGAGATCTTATTAAATTTATTATTTATTTATTCATTTTACGTATTAAATTTCACAATAGTCTTAAGTAACAAATACTATTTACATTTTCTTTGTACACTTGAAGTTTTCCCAGTTCAATCCATAGCTTCCTTGATCTCCAAACCCATGCTATCAGCCATTCACAATGAACTTTAGTTTACCAAAGGGGTTAGAAGATTAAATACATGGTGTATTAGGTTCTCCAAAAAAACAAATAAACATATATATAAACAAACAAACTAATATAGATATATAGAAATACAAATATATATTTATAATATATAATATATTATATAATATATATCTATAATTGGTTCATATGATTATGGATGCTGACAAGTCCCAAGGTCTGCAGTCAGCAAGCTAGAGACCCAGAAGAGCTAATGGTGTAGTTTCTATTCTGAAAGCCAGCAGGCTCCAGACCCAAGAAGATGCAGTGTTTCAGTTGCAGTTCAAAGGCAGGAAAAGACCATTGTTCTAGGACAAAGCAGTCAGGCAGCAAGAGTTCCCTCTTACTGACCCTTTTGGTCTATCCAAGTCTTCAACTGATTGGATGAGGCCTACCCACACTGAGGAGGGCAATTTGCTTTACTTAGTCTACTAATTCAAATGTTAATCTCATCCAAAAAACCCTTACAGACACACCCAGAATGTTTGACTAAATGTGTGATGATACATATTTGAAATTTAATTTTTATTAATTTTACATCAATTATGTAGATAAAAGGTAGATAGAATGTGCCTCCTACCACTTAACAAAAATTATATTTCACAGTCATATTGCTGTAAAGATTCATAAGGGTCATGAAAACAACATTAATGAATTCTTAGATCTATAGGAATAGTTCAGTATCTCAGAGACAAATGCCTATAATTATCATACTATGAAAAGATATGTTTCTGTTTATTTTTTTCCTTCATTCAAAATTAGTGTTTGTTATTGCTATTCAGTTTAAAATTTCCTCATAAATCTCCTGGCACTTTGCTATCGTTATTATATTGTGTTTTGCATACCACGACTGAATATGCATATTTAGACACCTCAAATTGTTTGAAGTTGTCAATAAAAATTCTTGTGGTATTATCAGTGTTGGGAAAATTTTATTGGATAAAATATCTTAGTGGGATATAGCCAGATGGGGAAACCAAATGTAAAGATACCAGTGTGTTAACATTTTTCTTGGCATTTTGATATAAAACTTGTGCAACAGATAACCTAGATTGTACTCCTTCATTTTCAAAGTTTTAGGTTTTTTTTCTCTATGGTCATAAAAAAAACTGAAAGCTCTTGGTGTGGATGGGTGTATCAGTCAGGGTTCAGTCAGAAGAGTAGAAACTCTAGGATGCATATAATGTCTAATGTATGTGCATATGTATGTGCATATAATGTGCATATAATGTATGTGCATATGTATGTGCATATAATGTATGTGCATATGTATGTGTGTATGACTTGACCTTACACAACTGTGGGAGCTGATTAAGCCGTCTCTGCAAGGCTGTCACCTTCCTGACTGATGTAGGAATTTTGCAGCCTACAGGGCAGGCAGTCAGGAAGAAGATGAAAAGGGGAGGAAGAGCACAGACAAGCAGGAAACCATGAGTAAGAGCTGGAGCCCCTGAGAACAGACAGAAGCCCGTGTCAGATCCTGAGAGGAAACTAGGGCCCCTCGTCATGGTACTAAACACACACAGCTGGCCCAGAAGTCAGAGAAGCTGAGGAGGATCCCGGGGAAGCTGGAGAGGTTGTAGGCCTGCTGTGACCTCACGCCAACAAAGTGAGCCAGCAGATCAGTGACACGTGGGCTGAGGCTTCACTTCTGCCCTTCAAATTTCCCACGAGATTCTCTTGGGATGACCCTAAACAGAAACAAACAGAAAAACCGCTTCTGGCAAATGTAGTTCAGATGAACCAAGATGACACATGACAAAGCCACCACGGTTATTGACTCCGATCACTGATAGCATATTCATTCATTAAGCCACTCATCAATCTGAAATCCTAAACTCCAACCTTGGCATTGCAGTTGCATGGGGCTTACCCAGTGTTAATCTGGCCAGCCCTCCAAGGACAGTTTGTTAATTTCTGTCTCTTCTAATCTCTGTGTGTGTGTGTGTACATACATATATATATATATGCACATATATACATATATGTACACACACATGCATATAAACTTGTACGTTATTTGTAAGATTATATGCACACATACACACACATGCATTCTCACAATATATGGACTAAATCCAGCATAAATGTTACTTGTTTTTCATTTTACTTACATTTTATTGTAAGTGTCATGTTTTACACTTGGATGTTATTTTTTTTTTTAAAGATTTTATTTACTTATTTGACACAGAGAGAGAGTACAGCAGGGGGCAGGCAGAGGGAGAAGGAGAAGCAGACTCCCCGCTGAGCAGGGAACCCGATGTGGGGCTTGATCCCAAGACCCTGGGATCATGAACTGAGCCAAAGGCAGACGCTTAACCGACTGGGCCACCCAGACGCCCTGATACTTTGATAGTTAGTCCCCCTCTGACCACCACCACCATTCTTAGTATGAATGGATATCTTGGGCCAGGTGACAAATGACTGATCCTCTTCTCTTTAGCTTAGTCAGAGTGGGTTCTAGCCCATCTGCATCCATTACTGGACTCATGAGCTGTAGAGGTTTGGGAAACTCGAGATTGAAGAAGGCCCTCTCAGATTCATCTCTTATGATTCATATACTGAAATAATTCTTACTTATTCTAGGTGTGGGCATTTGAATATCTTGGTTTTTCCATGTTCTTCAGTTTCCTGGTGTATTCGTTTTCACAACAAACTACCACAAAGTTAGCAGTTTAAAACAGCATTTATTATCTTGTGGCTGGATTCCCTGCTCAGGATCTCACTAGGCTGAAACCAAACTGTTGGCAGGGCTGCATTCCTTTCTGGAAGTTCTGGGGAAGAATCTGCCTCCAAGCTCATTCAAGATGTTGGTAGAATTTAGTTCCATCTCATGCTTTCCTTGTGGCCCCCTGCATTTACCAGCAGGCACCTACATGTTGAGTCCTTCTCATGCTTTTAATCTGTATTTGTTTCCTTGGGATTTTCGTAACAAGTTCCCCCAAGCTGGGTGGTTTGTCCCAGATTTAAACGATAGAAATTTATTCTTTCACAATTCTTGTCTAGAACTCCAGGTGTTGATAAGTCCACGCTCCCTTTAAAAGTCCTAGGAAAGAAGGCTTCCTTGCCCCTCTCTAGCCGCTGGTGGCTCCAGCGGTCTTTGGGATCCCTGCACCCCTCCTGTCTCTGCGTCTGGCATCACATGGCCTCAGGACTGGTGTGGGCTCTGTGCCTCTGTATCTAAATCTCACTCTCCTTTCTTATGCAGACACCAGTCGTTGGATTTAGGGTCCCCTACACCCCACCTAGTATTACCTCACCATAACTTGATTACAGCTGCAAAGACCCTGTTTCCAAATGAGAACGCATTTACAGGTCCTGGGTGGGGAGGACTGGAACATATCTTTTGGTTGAGAGTTTTTTCATCCTTTTTTTCCTCCCGTTTTCATACTGTCCTTGAAATCTGGTGTTTATTTTACATTTACTCTACTTAATTTGGGCTATTCACATTTCAAGTGCACAATGGTGTCAACCTAAATAAAGAGGTAAACTGAGGCAAGCTTGAATGACCAGAAATTGAGTTTATTTGGGAAAAGCAGGGGAATTGCAATGTGGGAAATGTGTACTGTAGCGAGCTACAGTCACATTTGTTGAGAGTTGGGGGCTGGTTTTATTTATGGGCAAGAAGTGCACAGAGGGAGAAGTCGAGCCAGAGTCCAAGCAGTAAATTCTTTGGCTTGAGGATAGGGAGAGATTCTTGGCAGATGTTCATTGGTCGGGAGGTAAGTGTTGGTCTTTTGTAAATAAGTCACTTACAGTAAATCAATTTCTTTTCAGTTCTTAAGTTCTGTTTTTCTGAGGGCACATGTATGAGATTCTTCTTTTCGTATCCTCTGGTTCCATTTTAGATATTGAAATCCTTTGACAGTGGACACATGCATCAGGGAGCTGCCATCTTGGACAATATAGGTGTAGCAAGCACCTCAAAATCATTAGCCTTAGGGAAGGTTAAGGAAACATCCATCCAGGTACTCCTACAACCGCTCCCTTGCATTACAGTTTTACACATGTACTGGCTGCCAACGGGTTCCCACAGCATCTCTCACTGGGACACCAGAGACATTCCAGAGCGTGAAGAGAGAAATATGCTGTGCGGGTGAGGCAGAGTGCTGTTGCGTTGCACTTGCTCAGAGCTGGATAGCAGGGCCAAAACTAGAGTTAAAAGTGGGCAGGGACGAAGTGAGACAGGTTACAAGAGGTATCTGATATATCTAGCAAGCCGAGAAATGAAAATAAAAACAATAAGGAGATACTATTTTTCGTCCTATCATATTGGGCAAGATTTTTAAAATGACAATCCCTTTTAGGAGGCCATTCGAATGAGAATCTGCACACAAGCTCTGCAAATGAAAAGCTCTTGGGAATCACTGGGGAGGTATTAAGACAGGGTGTGGCCACTGATTAGATGCAGGAAATCAGGGAAAAGGAGGGGTATCACAGGGTGCTAGCCTGAGTCACTGGCAGGAGTCCTCCACCATTAGTTTAGACTGGGGATACAGGAAGGAGAACTGGTTTTTCAGGAGCAAGAAAGGCTTTGGAATGTTGAGTTAGAAATTGGTATTCGGAGTTTGTTAGTGAGGTAAGACTTGTGAGTCACTGCAAATAAATAGTGTTGACGCCTTCTCCAGAAAGATAGTGAGATTTTGAAAGGGCTTAGGGAAAAATGCCAATATTTAAAGGTGTTCTGAAGGGTGGAGGTAGTGGAGGAGGGCATGTTTAGAGAGGTAAGAGGAAAACAAAGAAATCAGACATCACAAATTGGAGAGATATTTCCATGGGAGAAGTTTAACAGGGTTGAACGCCGCAGAAAGGTGGGGGATTGTAAGAATGCCACAGAGACGCCATTCAACTTGATGAATAGAAAATTATTGGAGACTTTTGAGGGAGTAATGTCTGTGGAACGAAATGGGGAACATTCAGACTGCACAGGGTTGGAAGGAGTAAGACTCCTTCAGCAAGAAGTGACCTGGATATTAATGAAGGGAAAGAGACATGGCTGTGGGAGGAAGTAAGAGCAGCCAAATGGCCATTGGACTCCAGAATTGTGAACAGATTTATTTTGTAAACATTTAATAAGATATAAATAGGTTTTTAAACAATTAGAAATCTATGATTATTTAAGTTATTTTGAATAAAAAATTTGATATTAATTATTAATTTTAGCTTGCTTTTTAACTTAAATAGATAAATTTGAGTGTTTTAGAAGAAAATTATTTTTACTGAAATGTATGACAAAGTGTTTCTTTTTTTTTAAAGATTTATTGATTTATTTATTTGAGAGAGAGAGAGAGCACAAGCTGGTGGGAAGAGGCAGACGGAGAGGGAGAAGCAGGCTGCCCGCAGAGCAGGGAGCTCGACCTGGGGCTCGATCCCAGGACCCTGGGATCATGACTTGAGCTGAAGGCAGACGCCTAACCAACTGAGCCACCCAGGTGCCCAAAATGTTTCTATTTTAGCATATGTTAATGATAACATTAAAATTGTGTATACTTTGACTATAACTTCATTTGATTTTATAATTCTTTAGATTGGCACTATCCAATAGAAATATAACGTGAGTTACAAACGTGAGCTACATAAGAAATTTGAAATTTTCTAGTAGTCACATTAAAACAGCAAAAAAGATGAAATTAATTTTAGTAATATTTTATTTACCAGTATATTAAAAGTATCTAAAATATAATCAATATAAAAATTATTAATGAGATATTTCATATATTTTTTATATTCAGTCTTGGAATTGTATATTTTATACTCACAGCACATCTCAATTTGGACAGGCCGCAATTCATGTGCTCAGTAACTACGTATGGCAAGTGGCTACCACATAGGACAGTGTGTCCTTAGATCATTGTGGTCAATAGAAAAACAAAATAGGTGATAATCTGTATTAAATCAACTTAATTCATGATTCTGCTGAAATGAAGGTAAGGAAATGAAATGTTATGAAATAAAGTATGTACTGATTTATAAAGGATGTGTGTTTTTATTTTATTATTTACCCAAACACCAACAGAATACCCAGATACGCACAGGTATGAATAAATCGTCTTTGACATTTTTCAGGCATATAAGAACCAACTTATACACATTTTAAATTTTGTCATTATAAAGTATCAAAGTAGAAGACTAAAACATTTTATTTAAGAGTTTGCAAATTATAACTTCTAAATATTTAGACATGGTATGTGGGCCCTCATTAATACTCTCGCCTGAGGCCCTGCAAATGTTGGGGCCTGGCTTGGAACCCTCTTCCCTCAAATATTGGCATGGCTCATTCCCTTACTTTTTTGGGTATGGGCTCAAATTTCCCTACCTCAGTGAGCACCAAAACCATATACGCTCACATAGTTTACTTTGTGTATTAATAGGACTTTACTATTTTATTATTTTCATCCACATAGTTTTACTAGTCCAGGAAACTCTTGTTGAGAAAGAGAAAAGTTGTAAATAATGTTATTTTTCATTCCAAAAACTTTCTGAAAGACTATCAACTTTTTCTGGAAAGCCTCAAATTGCAGCTTCTACCCCAAGACTACTTGAAGACTCTTTGAAGACATCACGTTAACATTTTCACCTTGCTGACCACCGATCCTAAACTTCCAAATTGTGATCCTTACACAATGTTAACCACGCCCTGCTGTTGAAGGCCTGGCTTTAAACTGACTCAGGGTCTCAATGAATATCCCAACGTTGCGCTCCCAGTAATGAGAGGCTGCTAAGAGTCTGTGGTCTCCTTTCCCAAGGTGAATATAAGCTCAGTTGTTCTAACCAATAGGCTGTCTTAGTGATATTTTGGGGAGCCAGTATTCAGCATCAGTATGGCTTTTCTTGAACATTCTTGTTTAAAATTGCAACCCTACCTTCACCCCTGTACTTTCTATCCCCCTTCGCTGCCTTAATATTCACCGTAGCACCTCTATTTCACTTATTAATGTGCTTGTGTGTTACTCTGCTGTAATAATTTCAGTCTCACGAAAGGCTGGCTTTTCTGTTTCTGTATCTAGAGTGGTTGATGGTACCTAGCAGAGTGTCAGTGTTTGTTGTTGAAGAATGAACAGTATCTGATGATTATGAACATGACTAACTTAAGCCCCGAATTAGCATTTTGGGCAGACATCTTTAAGCAATTTAATTGGCTCACATCCTACAAAATCTATATGAGTTTTCCTCACATTAAAGAAGGTCAAGGAGCACATGTGGAAGCTGTTTTATGATTCTTTTATTGAGATTTTTATTTTTGTTTTTATGACTTTTGGCTACTAGAAAAACATGCTCTAGAAGGTTTCTAGCTAACATAATGCTGTGGAACTTGGGTTCCTCGTTAGTCTATCTGTCTTTGGTTGTACGATTTCATAATCATTATTTGGGGAACATACTAGTCCTATCCACAGGAACTCCATCAGCCTGTTTTCACATCCATTCAGGCTGGCCTTTGGTTAGTCAAATTGTTTTACACAAGAGAATGCCAATAAAAGTCTTTGATCATTCCTGATGTTCTTTAATTCCAGAGAGATTCTAACTCTCAGTGGAAACTTTTTTTTTTTTTAAGATTTTATTTATCTGACAGAGAGAGACAGAACACAAGCAGGGGGAGCGGCAGGCAGAGGGAGAAGCAGGCTTCCTGCCGAGCAGGGAGTCTGATGCGGGACTCCATCCCAGGACCCTGAGATCGTGACCTGAGCTGAAGGCAGACGCTTAATGACTGAGCCACCCAGGTGCCTCTGTCCTGGTCCTTGTTTATAACATGCACTAAAAATGACTATTGTACTTAGGAAGTATTTTTTTTTTTAAAGATTTTATTTATTTATTTGACAGAGAGAGACACCGCAAGAGAGGGAACACAAGCAGGGGGAGTGGGAGAGGGAGAAACAGGCTTCCCGCTGAGCAGGGAGCCCGATGTGGGGCTCGATCCCAGGACCCTGAGATCATGACCTGAGCTGAATGCAGATGCTTAACCGACTGAGCCACCCAGGCGCCCTGAACCTTTTTTTTTTTAAAGATTTATTTATTTATTTGAGAGAGTGAGAGCGAGCGTGAGCGGGGGAGGGGCAGAGGAAGAAGAGAGAGAATCCCAAGCAGACTCCAGACTCTGGCCGAGGGCAGAGCCCACTTGGGGCTCAATCCTATGACCCATGAGATCACGCACCAAGCTGAAATCAAGAGTCGGAGACTTAGCCAACTGTGCCACCCAGGCGCCCCTTGGCAAAATCTTCTTTATGAGTAATGATATCTATGTCTACAGGACATGCTATATTTTCATTACCTTGTGTATTATTAATTTTATTTGTCCTGGATCAGAGAAATTTATGCTTAGAACATCCTCCTCACCCCTGACTATTTTTACTGAAATAAACTTTGGTGTAATACTTTCACTTTCACACAATAAGACTCAATAGAGACATAATAAAAACTCACTATTATATTTACTATATGGATGACATTGAGAATGTCATCTACCACATATCCAAGTATCAACCTTGATAAGAAACCAAGGAAGAAATGGCTGCAATTCCAGGATAAGCTATGCTTGTCCTATGTAGCAGGCAGGCTTTGAATGTATACTCTGTTCATACATTTTATTAGTTTCTTTCTTTGCTTTGGTTGCTGGGAAACTCAGAGCCAAACTTGTTCCTTACCTTTGGCAGATGTGTAGGAACACCTGTATTTTACTTTGGATTTATTTAACTTTTCCTCCTAGATTCCCCTTCATTTTGACTTTTTTTTTTAATCTACTTTATCCCATTTAATTGTATGTATTTTCATCAGTTGCCTCAAATCCTTTTTCGATGCAAGTGTAAATGTGAGAATAAGTTAATATACAAACAAACAAACAAATAAAATGAGATTTGTTCAAGAAGAGCAGACATTTTAATTGTAACTTTTCAGCTTTTCTGCACCCAATGTTTTCCCATTTTTTCTTCTACTGACTGAAAAATTTACCCCAGATGTCAGTTATTAAATGTGAAAAATGCACAGTAAAATAGGTGTCTTTTAAAAAACCATACAGAATAGTTTAATTGCTTTATATAAATGAAATGCAGGATACTGCAGTTGATTAGCTCATTCTTTTGTATTATTAATTTTACTAAATGAAGCAGCTGTTGATGAAATATTCAGGAGGTCAAGTTATCAAGACTCATGAAACATCATATTTCACGTGAGAGTCTTTGTTGTCAAACATAAAATAAGTAGGGTGAAACAATGAGTCTAAGAAAAATAATTTGAAAGTTGTCAGTATGGTAATTTATCGGTTGGGCATTTTCCATGTTGATGATAAGTGACACCTAATTACTTAAGCATTCTTTATTTTGTCTCCTCTCCAAAATTATTTCTTGGGAAGTTCACACTATTAGGCAATTTCTTAGGCCTGATGTGTGCCTACGTCAACTACTTCTTTTCCATTTCATTCCTCAGGCCATTTCAATAACGGAGGATTTGGCCTAAACCTACTGGCTGTGTAATTTCCAGGTTGCAGCTTTTAATTCATACAGAACTGTCATAGCCTGAGCAGCCTTTTTGGGTTATATCTCTTTCTTTCCTTCTGGGGGAAGTTTAACCTGTGATCCTTTGAGTTACCCAGTTAAAAGGCTTCCAGCAAATCTCCAAGTCTTTTTTAAGATCTTGAATTTAAGATGAAGCTTCATGGAAAATTGGTGTAGGACATCTGTTTTGATGAAGAGTTTCTGCCAGCCAGTGAAAGGGTAGTGAGCATTCATTTTCTTTATTTGGAACCAAGACTACTTTAAACTCATTCCCTTTAAGCACGATTTTCCGTTCATCATTTAAAAATGGAAGACCAAAGGAATGGTACAGAATGAACTGAAGCCCATAGGGAAGTCCTTGAAGAATACTGAGGGAAAAATGCTTCCCTTAACATTTTGTTAAGTGTCCGACTCTTGGTTTTGGCTCAGGTCATGATTTTAGGGTCGTGAGACTGAGCCTTGGGTGGGGCTCCATGCTCAGGGGGGAGTCTGCTTAAGATTCTCTCCCTCTCCCTCTGCCCCTCCTCCCACTCAGGCACACATGTGTGCGTGTGTGCAGGCACATTCTCTCTTTCAAACTAAATAAATAAATCTTAAAAAATAAAAAGGAACACAGAGTTGGTAACTTCATTCCTAGTACTGAGGGCACAATGCAAAGAGATTGGGGTTCTCAGAAAACCTGGAAGCTTGAAGGAGAGGCCCTCAGAACTGCGTGGCTGGCGCTGGTCTATCTCTGACCGTCATCATTATGAGGCTGGATCTCAGAGGAGGGACAAAGCTGGAAACCGGAACCGCCTGTGCTACGTGGGTAAAAAGCCACACTGGAGTGAGCCGGCAACAAGAGAACGCAAAAGAGGACTGGTGAATTCTTTCTCCCTCCTCCTGCCTTCTAGTTTCCCTTTAGTTTCTCCTACTGGTGAAACCTAACAGATGCCAGATGGCAAAGAAGTGTTTTGCAGAAGCCCAGTCCCAGTACACAAAACTACAAGGTCAAGTTTGAAGCTGAGAGACCATAGCTGCATTTCTGACACAGAGATGCTATATGGGGATGAAAATAGGAGGAAAAAAGCCTAAACAAATCTTAAAAAATCTAAAAACAGGAGAAAAAAGATCTAAAGAAGAAAACTGGGAGCCAGAGAAGAGAGAGTTCTTTCTTTCTATTTTTGAGAGAGAGAGAGAGCGTGCACACACAAGCGGTGGGGGGGGGGGGGGGGGGGGGCAGAGGAAGCCTGAAGTGGGGCTCGATCTCACCACCCTGAGATCATGACCTGAACTGAAAGCAAGAGTTGGCCGCTTAACTGACTGAGCCATCCAGGCTCCCTGAGAAGATAGGTTTAAATAAATATTTACAAAATCTGCATTAACTGACAATGCTTTACAGATAAGGCTTGAGTATTGTGTTGTGATTAAGTGCTGTTACTTTATCTCAATGAGTATGGGCTGGAAGCCGCCGTCTACCCAAAAGGGCCAGTCGCAGCTTACTTGTGGATAAAACTAAGTAAAAAAAAAAAGGCTTAGCTAAAAGAGAGTAATCAAAGAAAACTAAATTTAATAGACCTTCAAAGGATTAGGTACATTCCTCTTTTTTTTTTCCCTAAATTAAAAGTAACGAAAAAGCAATAGGAAATACCAATTGCCAAGTCTAAGATGATAACGAACCAGTCCACTCAAGTTAGATATATTTGTGAGAAATGTTCTTATATTGAACGAAATAATTTAATAATAGCTATATTTAATAATAACTACTTTAATGTGTGATCTTAGACAAAGTCTTTGGGTCCTTTTTTCTTGAATTGAACCAAATGAATCTTAGGTATTTATAGTCTAAACCTAGCAAATTGGAGATTTTCCTCTAGCTTTGATTTTATCAATCCCAAGTTCTTAGGTAACAGGATTCAATTAACTGCAGTGGTGTCAGAGATTATGAAAGTGTTGAGTCAAGGAAAGAATACATGGAAACCAAGGAAAGACTCACATTTAATTCTATGGTGTAACAGGCTCTAACGCCAATTTCTTTTATTAAGACAATATATTCAGAGTTTCAATTATCTCAGGCATTTGAAAATCTTTCAATAAGATGACTAGGAAGAAAGACACAAAGCCATTTTTAAAATCGTTTCTTACACTTTTGAAAAAGAAATTCTGGAGGGGGAAGAAATCTTATCAGGATCCTGATGTCATCTGCTTGCTTAGATCATTACTTGCTTACCTTAAATCACTATTTCTGAAAGCTGAGACCCATGGATATCTGAAACTACATCTACAGACTCCAGCATGAGAAATCTCTTTTAAGTCATATCATGGACTTAATAAATTGGAGACAAGGTTATCCTGATGACCAAATAAGAGTCACTGTAATTTTCTGCACAGTTATGGATGAGTTACTGATTAGTTACTTGGTGTCTCTGTTGCTGATGTGGAGGAGTGAATGCAAGAATCAAAGTTAGCTCTCCTGTTGCCGCTGTGGATGTTCACCTGGGTCTTTGTGTTCGGGTGCATCATGTCCCCCGTGTACTGAGTGGGGGGGAAAGGAAGCGTTTGCTTAGCCGGAGTAAGAGAGGGCTTTGGGCTTACCTTTGGAAGATGGTTGGATTTAATGAGACTAGAAGGATGAAGGGGTGGTGGGTTCTATGGTGACCAGCGCACTGGCCTGATGGGGTTCCATGTGCAGATGCCTGGGGACCTGGCACTCACACTGTTGCCAAGAGTGTGTGGCAAAGGTCCCAGTGGTAAAACTTGACACAGAAGGTGTGTACAATGCCAACCAAGTTACTAATCTTTACCTGGACCGTGCAGACTTGGACAATGAGCATCTCGGCAGATCTTCTAAACGTCAGAAGATCTTCCTCAACTTTCCCAAACTGCATAAATATTAGGGGTTTTGTACAGTATTAAGGGAGATGTAATGGCGCCCAACATGACCAATATTTGATTTCCTCCCACCAGGTAACAACTAGGGACATCGGTACATGAGCAGCAAATTCACACCTTTGTCAATATGAGTGGTACACACCTGCTGAGGTGAACAGAGCATGGTATAATTTAACAGATTATTGTAGAAAAGTTTTTTACTAAAAGTTTAAAATTCAAAGACCCATCCATAATTATTTCTAAGCCCAAACCATGTGGCTACTATGATATTAGACACTTAGAATATAGAAATTCATAATAATAAGAACAGAACTTCGTGGTTTGCTGAATACTGTCACAATTATCATCTCTTTTCATCTGCACAATTCTATGAGGTGTCATTGTTCCTCACTTACGAGCAAGAAAGTTGAAGCTCAAAAGGTTACTGGAGATACTTTGTGTCATTCTAAAGTGAATAAAGTCATAGGTTAGATACTCAGGGTGAAGCAAAGGACTGCTCTAGGAGAAAGAACAGCTTGTGTGAGGGACTGAAGTGAGAGAGAGAATGTATTCTGCTTCCCCTCCCCCAACAACTTAACTTAGAGACAAGTTACATGACTAGTTCGATGAGCATCTTTCCCTTAGATTCACAACTTTAATGTCTTGCCACATTTGAAAATAATTGCAGGAATAATGATGCTTCACCTTTGAATGTTTCCATATACCCTCTTAAAAATACAGTCACCCTTGTAGAAGTTTTGAGCTGAGTTTTGAAGAAAAGAAACATAAATTAATACAATGAGGGGGACACACTGGTATGTTACCACTTTAATCACCACATGATATGAAACAGATGAGCCTGACTTTCTTCAGGGTTTAATTAAGTTAGTCTTTGGGAAATAATAATTATTTTACTTTTATTTTAATCTGTGTGTTTGTGTATGTGTTTGTGTAGTTTACATATTAGATTGCCTTTGATTTTCATAATAGCCCTTGGAGATAATTAAGGTACATTAAAAAAAATCAGAAGAGGAATCTGAGGTGCTAAAGAGGTTATTTTGTTCCAGGTCATTTGCCAAATATGTGAACAAGTCAGGTCTTGTGATCAAAGTTGTTCCTCCAGATTTTCCCAACTTCCACAAATGCATAGTTTGCATTCAGGAAGAATCCTAGGTACTAGGAAATTTTGGCACAATTACGTTCCTAGATGCATGCTCCTTGGATGACTGCCTCCTTTCTTAAACATTTTACTTAGGTTTCTGCTACCTTGTAATATTATATTTTCGGCTGCAATCTTTGAGCTGACATCATAGCTCTGCTGTACATATGCACTGCATTCTCCTCAGCCCCTGTAGCTGTCAGGGCAATTGGTTCTTGAGAACTCCACAGTAAACACAATAGATATGCTCTGTCAGCTTTGGATTTTCAACAGTTTTGAGTAGCTCTCTGCACATATGTTTTGTACACAGAAGAGACCAAAGTGAACATATATTCCTAAATTTCTGGGTAATTATTTGGAGGTGAATGCAGAAGAAATTGCTCAATTTGGATAGTTTGTGCCAAAAAGATTTTATTTTTTAAAGATTTTATTTATTTGAGAGAGAGAGAGAGAGGGAACACAGGGGTGGGGTATGGGAGGGGCAGAGAGAGAGGGAGAAGCAGGCTCCCCGTTGAGCAGAGAGCCCGACATGGTGCTCGGTGCTGGATCCCAGGACCCTGAGATCATGACCTGAGCCAAAGACAGACACTCAACCGACTGAGCCACCCAGGCGTCCTGACAAAAAAGATTTTAATAGAAGTAGGATGGCTAGACACTTGCCAGAGAATCCGATCTTCTGGATTCTCTTAGAAGCTTGGAACAGCAAACAAAAACAACAACAAAAAACCAAAAAAAAAAAAAAAAGCTTGGAATGGATACCTCACGTCCTTCATTAAACATTTGTCCTCAAATAAGGAAATAACAGGTGTAACATTTTCTTTCTCATTGCCATAGATATGTGATAAATCATATTTTTTACACAATTTTCTTGAGGTCCTGATAAAGGTAGTAGTAAGAAAGGTAGCATTTTCTTCACAGTTGTCCTGAATTTGGCAAGAGAAATAAAGTTTTGTGTTTTTTTCTTTCATTTTTGGAGTTCCAGAGAAACTGAGTCCTGCCCACGAGGGGCACTGAGCTGAAAACAGAGAGAGCAAGAGAAGCTCTGAGAAGACCCGGGCTTCTAGAGTTCTTAAAGTCACAGGTTTCCTATTTGGTCGCAAACGTTGACCACACTAACCAGAGTCCAGGAAGAGGAATGACTGATGGCAAGGAAGGGAAAGAGTTAAAGGGTGTGGAAGAAGGAGAGGTAAGGAAAAGGGGAAGGGAAAGTGGAGAGGGAGAGGGAGAGAGAAAGAGGTATCATTGAAAAGACTACTCTTTCTTCATCAAATGACTATTCTTTCTTGGCGACTATATACGCAAAGGTTTATTTATGTCCGGGCTTTCTATTGTATTTCATCAGTCTGTATGTCTGTCTTTATGCCAGAACTGTCGCTTTGTAACTGGCATTATAAAGTAGTTTTGAAACTGGGGAGCATGAGCCCTTCAACTTTCTTCTTCCTCTTTCAAGATTGTTTTGGTTAATTTTGGGTCCTTGGAGTTTCCATATGAACTTCAGGATCATCCTGTCAATTTCTGCAAAGAAGTCAGCTGAGATTTTAATAGGATTGCATTGAATCTGTGGATCAATTTGTGGAAGTATTGCTATCTTAACAATATTAAGTTTTCTGACCTATAAACATGGGAATCTGTTCATTACTTTAGATGTTTAATTTCTTTCAACAGTGTTTTGTAATTTTTAGAGGGTAAGTTTTACAACTTTGTGAAATTTAATCCCAAATATTTATTACTTTTAATGCTTTTGTAAATGGAATTGTTTTCTTAATTTGATTCTGATTGTTCATTGCAAGTGTATAGAATATTATTGATTTTTGTATAATAATCTTGTATCCTACAATCTTGCTGAACATGTTTATTAACTCTAATAGCTTTTAAAGCAGATTCCTTAGGATATTCTATATATATAACCATGTCATCTGTAAATGGAGATAGCTTTATTTCTTCTGTTCCAATCTGGATGCTTTAATTCTATTTTCTTGCCTAATTATCCTGGCTAGAACCTCCAGTACAATGTTGAATAGAAGTGATGATAGCAGATATCTTTGTCTTGTTCCTGCTCTTCAGATGAAAGCACCCAATTTTTCACCATTAAGTATGTTAGCTGTAGGTTTTTGTAGATTTTTTTTTAATCTACTTGAGGAATTTCTCCTCTAGACCTAGTGTTATAAGAGATTTTGTCATGAATAGGTACTGGATTTTGTCAAATGCTTTTTTTTTCATCTATTGATATGATCATATGGATTTTTTTCTTCTTTAAGTTGTTGATGTGATGGATTACATTAATTGATTTTCAAATGTTGAACCAGACTTGTATACTTGGAATAAATTCTACTTTGTCATGATGTATAATTATTTTTAAACAATTTTGGATTTGATTTGCTAAGATTTTTTTGAGGATTTTTCATCTGTATTTATAAGAGATATTGGTTTATCCCTTTTTATTTTTATGTTGATGTCTTTATCTGGTTTTGGTATCGGTAATATTGGCTTTATACAATCAAGCGTTGTTTCACTGTCTCTGACCACACTCAGCTGTTAAGCTTCACTAATTGGTATGTGATTGCTACATTGTTTTCTTTCTTTTTTTTTTAAAATATTTTATTTATTTATATGACGTAGAGAGACACAGCGAGAAAGGGAACACAAGCAGGGGGAGTGGGAGAGGGAGAAGCAGGCTTCCCGCTGAACAGGGAGCCCGATGTGGGGCTCGACCCCAGGACCCTGGGATCATGACCTGAGCTGAAGGCAGATGCTTAATGACTGAGCCACCCAGGTGCCCCGCTACATTGTTTTCAACAATGTCCTAGGGCCCAAATTGTTCCACAGACAGATCCAATTCAATTTGGGCTCCTTTGAAGGAATTGTTTTGAGGTCAGAGTTTGAGACTTGTTCTGGCCCAAGAGAGTTCTTCCCAGCTGTTTCTTTCCTTGACTCTGCTAAACTAACTGGTTGATTGTTCAGTGTATACCTTTAATGCATTTGCCAGTCTCCTATTAATTGCTTTTCAACTCAAGATCTATCATTTTTGACAGCATCCTTAGGCTTGAACTTCCCTCTACTCTGTTGCAAGTGAAATCTGTCCCTTTGGGAAGAGATTCAAAGCTCTCTGATTTGTGGCCTGCCTTTCCTCCCTTTGCAACATCTCTGAGCCAAATCTTTGGAGTTGTCAGGAGGAAGAGTGATGTGCTTCTTTCTGAGTGACACATCTGCTTTAGCAACTGGACACTTGGCAGGGGAGGTGCAGCTGTAGTCTCTGGTCTTCTCAGCTTGGGCAAGGAAACTCTCTTTATGAAGGAGCCAGAACGAGGGCAATTGGGACCCCACTATTCTCAGTGCACTGCCCCCAGGGTAGAGCCTCTATCCCATGAGTTGGGGCTGGGTGATAGAAGGGACCGCCATTGGAACCCCTGTTCAAAATCTCCTCTGTGTTGTATTGCAGGGAACTCCATGTTCCCTAATCCCTTTCCACATATGATTCTGAGTTAGATTTTATTAATGCCCAACTTGAAAGAGATCTACTTAGACATTTGAGGACCCCCTGCTTCACTGCCTTGGAGTTAATTAGTTGATGGAAACTTTTTCCGAGAAATTTGAAAATTCCAAATTTCCCCATAGACATTAGATAGATAACTTGTTGCCTTAGCACTTCAGCTTGGGGCCATCAGTATCTGTTTCACTTTTTCTGACCATTGGTGGTGAATTCCCTTTACTCCCCTAGCTCTTTCATCCTTCAGGTAAATCTTAATTCTTATATGAAACCCTTTATTTCTAGAATTCTTAGAGTGGTCTGCTTTGTCAACTAATTCCAGACTGAAGGGAATCCAGTTCCCAGGGCAGATGTTTGAGTAGTTGTTGTTTAGTTGAGAGAGACCATAAATACCAAGAAGAAAATGGAAATATTGTAAGTAAGAATTAGAGGGGCAACAAGGTCCTGGAGAAGACAGGAGGGATTGAGGTCAATAGTACTGTTGAATGGACTATCCTTGAGCCGGAGGTGGGAGGGACATATCCTTAAGACTAGAAAGAAGATAAGAATGGATGTTGTGTTAGCTTGGTTTCTCTGAGAAGAAGACATCAGGATGCAATTGAGAGTGCACATTATTTGTTGGGAAAAATGCCTTTGAAGGAAAATGGGAAGGACACTGGAGGAGGCTGGAGGAACTTTGTTTCAGGCATGACCTCTGTGAAAGAAAGATAGAAGGAAAAAAGATTGAGTAGGAAGTGTTGTAGATGCAGTGCTGTTTTATGAAAGCTTTGACAAGGCCATGGGAAGTCCTCCAGTCAAAGTCATAGGAGTCTTGCAACTTGCAGGAGTGGGTCTGCCTTCATATCTCTGCCACCTTAGTGATTGTCTGCCATGTGGGAATTGTGGCCACAACTCCAACTCTGTGGTGGATCTGGGGCCATCAGTAGATTATACTCCCCACACAGTCAGGAAACCACGAGGCACATTTTTATGTCCCCTACTGATGGAGATCTAGATGTTGGTGTAGGTTTCAGAGGAACAAGACGTTGAGGTGGTCCATGCCTTAGTTTTCTCATTTGGGAAATGGGGTAACTAGAATAATAATTTGAAAAGTTCCTTATACTTCTTAATCCTAATATTTCCAAGTAAGACAGTACCTTTGTTTTTTTGTTTCATTTAAAATAAGAAAAAATTAAACCAATGTAATTAATGTATATTTAAAACATCAAATAATATAGAAGAGCTTGTAATCATAATGTAATAATAAAAATGGGTCTTCTACCCATTTATGGAATGCTTTCTAAGCAATTTTTATGAAATTGCTCACTCTGGGCCCTATTTTTTTCAAATCCAATTCTGCTCTACTAAGACAATCTTGGTCTGGTAGTTTCTATTTTGAATTATTCTGAGAGTTATTACCATATCCTTAATACGCTTAGATTGCTATTTTTGGCTCATCAACGTGGTCTATTACATTGTGATTGGTGGTCAACTTTGAAAGCTGCTTTGGTTTCAAAAATTAGGTGCTATGAATGGGTAGTTTACACTACCCTTTTCATAATAAAGCATAGAGAACGTGGTTCAAACGGATTTGGTATCTGTAAATAAGAAACATGTAATAGACTATTATGGCCATAGGTGAATATATATAAAATACATCTAAAACAATCAACCACAGGAATAACCAAATACACTTCAATAATCTTTTCGAGTAATATGCATCAAATTGTAGAGGAAATGAAAGGGTTGCATGGAGGCTGCCACTCCAAACATTATCCATGATATGCTATAAAGGTCTGGGATGAATTAACTACAGGATTCACGTGTGCCATGTGACAAGAGGGGCCTGTGTTGAGTATTTGTAAAACAATGGATAGTTCCTTTATCAATTGGTTTTGACTACGTGCTCATATTTAACCTAATTACTGAAGTTAACTGAGTAATTAACTCTAATTACTGAGTAATGTATTTATGAAAGTGTTCATTTTTTTTGAATCACTCCAAATCATGTGGCTTAAGTCTTATTCATGATGCAATCTGTTTGCTATATATAACGATTTTATCTCTTCTTTCTAATAAAAGTAAGAGCTCACTAAAAAAGTAATCAAAGAAAAATATCAAATGAATTGTGAGAGAACTACTTAAATTTTTAAGTTATTTATATTTAAACGATATCTATCTTATGCAACAGGAAATGGTATGATTTTTCTCCCCTGGAAGTACAGCTTCCAAAAGGGAGGAGAAAAAAAATCTCCTATGTATTTCTAGTCAAATTGCTGGCAGTTGAGGCACAATTTTGGTCACTTTAAACAGGCTCATTTAGATTGTTTTATGTGGGGAACATTGTGAACAATTGTGCTGACATTTTGAAATAGGTTCTATCAACACTGAACTGAATTATTTCAGTAGTTTATTTTCTCTCTTTGTGTAGCTACCCAAAATGAAGGGATAGGTTAGGTCCAACATTTATGTTGAAATTAGTCCAATTAGAACTTTGGCAGCAGAATTATAACCTCCCCAGCTGTGGGTTGAGTGTTTTAGAAATGCTTTCATGTAGTCAAGTCATGTACATGGAATGCCTTTGACAATGGGTAGAGGCCATTCAGAGCGTAAGTTAGTCTGTGTCCTTTATTTACTCTGTTCATGGAGTAAAGAATGATCCTGTCACTGGGGGCATTTATCATGTGCACAGGGGAATTGATGATGTCAAAATTATTAAATGAGATCATGTTCTCTTCAATTTATGTCAGTGTCATGCTTTTATCCATATTGAATTCATATGGATTGTTAATCTTAAAAATGGGGAAAAATTTAGATCTTATCTTCTGGTGAATACATTTCCTGCTCCCTGTAGCGGCTTAGAGCTCGGGCTGTTAGAAGTACATAACTGCATTTTGTTGATTTACTGTGCAGTAATGGCACATTATGAAGGCCTTGATCCCGCCTCTGGAATAACTTCTGAATAGAGTGACACGATCTTAGGCAAACTATAATGTTTGTTGATAGTGCATTATTGTATTTTACTTTTTTTTTTCTTCTGGCATAAAGTAAGCACTCACTAAACACTCTCACCACCCACCACCACCACCCCCACTTCCTTTACTCTGATTATCCACTCCCCACACTCACCATGCTATGTCACATGTTTGTGTCTTTGCTGATGCTCTTCCCTCTCCTTGGAATTGCTCTTTTTGCCTAATTTCTTGCTCTGAAAAAAAGTTCTGTTTATATTCTGTCTCTTCCAATCATCTCTAATGTCTCAGGTCAGGCCAAGCGACCACCTTTCTCTGTGAACCTATGAAAACTTTAATTCTGTTGCTAAATACACTGTAATATAATTATCTAATTTTACCTGCCATTTCAACTATGGAAGTGGCTAGTAAACTGCAGCCCTGGGGCCAAATCCAACTCACTTCTGCTTATGTAAATTATGTTTTATCGGAACAAAAACACACTGATTTGCTTGCTACATTATCTATGGCTACTTTTATGCTCCCAAGGCAGAGTGTGGGAGTTGTGATAGAGACCCTACGGCCCACAAAACCACATCTTTATTACCGATTTACTTCTTTTTCTCTTGAGAAAAGCTTTACATTACATATTTATTTTCTTAACTGGGTACAGAGCTATTCAGATTTTACATTTTTTTCTGTGTTAGTTTTCATAAATTATATTTTTTAGGAGCTTTTTTATTTTTATTTTTTATTTTTTTAATTTATTTTTTAGGAGCTTTTTTATATTGAGGTATAACTGACATATAACACTATATTAGTTTTAGGTGTACAACATAATGATCTGGTATTTATATATATTGTGAAATGATCACCACAATAAGTCAAGTTAACATCTATCACCACAGAGTTACAAAAATTTTTTTCTTATGATGAGAATTTTTAAGATCTATTGTCTTAGCCACTTCCAAATATGCACTACAGTATTAGTAACTATTGTCATCATGCTGTACGTCATATCCCCATGACCTATTTATTTTATAACTGGAAGTTTGTACCTTTTGACCTCTTTCATCCATTTTGCCCAACCTCGCCCACTACCCCTACTCCTTGGCTTTGGCAACCGTCTCTCTGTTCTCTGTATCTATGAATTTTGTTGTTGTTTTGTTTTGAGTTTCTCCTATAAGTTAGGTCATACAGTATTTGTCTTTGTCTGACTTATTTCATTTAGCATAATGTCCTCAGGATCCATCCATGCTGTCACAAATGGCAAGATTTCATTTTTAATGCCTAAATAATATTCCATTGTAAATATATATACCATATTTTCTTTATCCATCAATGGGCACTTAGGTTGTTTCCATATTTTGGCTATTGTAAATGATGCTATAATGAACATGTGGGTGCACATATCTTTTTGAGTTAGTGTTGTCATTTTCTTTGGGATAAATATCCATATGTGGAATTGCTGGATCATATGGTAGTTCTATTGTTAATTTTTTGAGGAACCTCCATACTACTTTTCATAGTGGTTGCACCAATTTACAACCTGCCAATAGTGCACAAGGGTTCCCTTTTCTCCACATTCTTGCCAACACTTGTTATTTCTTGCTTAGCCACTCTAACAGGTGCGAGGTGATATCTTATTATGGTTTTCATTTACATTTTCCTGATGATCAGTGACATTGAGCATCTTTACAGGTACCTTTTGGCTATCTGTGTATCTTCTTTGGAAAAATGTCTATTCAGATCTTCTATCTATTTTTAAATCAGATTTTTTTCCCGCTATTCAGTTGTGTGAGTTCTTTATATATTTTGGATATTAACCCCTTACCAGATACATGATTTACAAATATTTCCTCCCATTCACTAGGTTACCTTTTCATTTGTTGATTTCCTTCGCTGTGTAGAGACTTTAGTTTAATGTGGTCCCACTTGTTTATTTTTGCTTATGTTGCCTTTTGGCATCAGATTAAAAAGAAATCATTGATCAATGTTAAGAAGCTTACTGCCTATGTTTTCTTCCAGGATCTTTATGATTTCAGATCCTACATTCAAGTCTTTAATCTATTTTGAATTAATTTTTGTGTATGGTGTAAGAGTATACATAAGACCAGTTTCATTCTTTTGCATGTGGTTGTCCAGTTTTCCCAGCACCATTTATTGAAAAAACTGTCCTTTTCCCATTCTATAGTCTTGGCTCCTTTGTTGTAAGTGAATTAACCATGTATACATGGGTTTATTTCTAGGTTTGACAGTTCACTGGGGTTCTTTTTTTTTTTTTTAAGTTCCATTTCCAAGTTGTCATTTTTTAAATGAAGTTTTCCTAAGGCGGACAAAGAAGAGTATATTTTAGGCTTATGCTGTTCAGTATGGCCATTAGCCACATGTAGCTATTAAGCACTGAAATGGGGCTAGTTCAGATTGAGATGTTTTGTAAGTATAAAATACACACCAGATTTCAAGTCTTAATACAAAAATAATGTAAAATAGTTATTGATTATATATTGAATTGATAACATTTAGATATATTGGGTTAAATATTATATACATGTATACTAATTAATTTTAGCCCTTTATTTTTACTTTACATGTGTGACTCATATTATATTTGTATTGGACAACATGGCTATAGAATATTCCAGAAGGAAAGATGAAGAAGTAGCAGGATATTTGTCTACTACAAGGCAAGAAAAAGATTTAAAAAAAAAAAGGCAAAGAAAAAGCAGAGTGAGTAGAAATCAGGAAAGATATGGTGGAAATAAAATAAATATATAAGTAATCAGAATAGATATAGAAGTTTCATGACCTTGCAAATGAGTTCAGAGACATTTACATGAGACAAATGTGCTCATGAAAAGAAGAAGTGTCTTTTTCAGTTTTTCAAAGTATTTTGTGTCAGGAATATTGGCATATTGTATTTCCTCTTTTCTTCTAATCTGAGGCTTATGGGCATACTGTTCGAGAGACAGGCAGGTGGAAGAAAAAATTTCAGAACTAGACATTGGAGAAAAAACAGATTCCTTTTAAAATTATGTTTTATTATCAGAGACAAGGAGCTACATAATAGCTAATCATCTCAAGGGTTTTACTGTTCTGAGTAACATATTACTACACTCACAATTTTGAAGCCCTTTCTATTTAATTTCAAAGATTCCATTCTTGGAAAAATAACTCGCATTTTGAAAAGATACAAGAAATTATATGAATAATCATTCATTTGAATAGGAGAAAGATTATATACTCATGTTCATATTGTATGTTCATAAGTTAAACATGTCCATCTGTAGGAAGCAATTGGTAACTATCTTCAACAGTTACCATTTTTACTTTGGGTCGAAATCATTGAACACCTGGCATTTTTGCAAGATTAGAAAGGATTACAATTTACAACTATAAAAGAGGCAATGATTTATTAACTCACTGAAATTTCCATTTGAATTCGATGTCATAGAACATTTGAATATTACAAAAAAAATTCAGAACCATCAACCCCTTTAAATCTACTACATGTACAAATATGTCTTGTAAACTTAATTCAAAATATGTAGTAGAAATGTCTAGCCTGGTCATGACAAAAAAGACTTTGAGGAGTTGTTTTGGCAATTCCTTGCTTATATATTAAATTAATTTTGAACTTAATATTTAAAAATAATAAAACTACCCCAAATTCATTATTTAAAATATTGTTATTAGTTTACTTTATCCAGAGAATAGTACAGTAACATGCCATTTTCTTTCATTGAGTTTTCTATTCATTCATTTATTCAATAAGTGAATATTTATCTACCTACTATGTGCCAAGAACTAACTGAAGTGTTAAGGATTTAGAACAGCCAAAGACATGTTCATGCTGTTACGTTGCTGTCAGCCTAGTGGAGGAAATAGCTATAGGAGTGGATCAATCAAATCTAATGAGGGAAGGGGCATAAGAGGGAGCTGAACCGAAAGTGGTGGGGAACAGAAGGGAGCAAGTAAGTGCCTTGTCGGCGGGCAGGTGAAAGAGGCTTTGAAGAAGAGACTTTTGAACCAGGTCTTTAAGGAGAAGTAAATGAGAGATGACTTAAGGAGAGGATCATTCCTGCCAGGAGAGAAGTATGTTCAAAGCAAATAGACATGAAAGAAATTGGGGAAAGATGAAGAATAGAGTGAAAGGTTCATGAAAAAATGAGAGAGAATAATGGTTTAGCCTTCTATTTCACAGTAATGAATCCAGGAGGTATCAATAATTTTATAAAAGACAGGAACTGTGATTTTCCTAAAGAAAAAAAAGTCTTTCTTTCACAAAAAAGGGTAGAAGCTGCAAGAATATGGACATAAGGTAATGCATTTTTAAAAAAGATTTATTATTTATGAGAGAGAGAGAGAGAGAAAGAGAAAGTGAGTGGGAGGGGCAGAGGGAGAGGGAGAGAGAATCCCAAGCAGACTCTGTGCTGAGCGCGGAGCCCCACGTGGGGCTGGACCCCACAGCCCCGAGACCACTACCCCAGCTGAAATCAAGTCAGTCGCTCAACCAACTGCACCACCCAGGCACCCTGGTAACGCATTTTTTATTTCTGCAAATAGTCAAATTGAATAAAGATTTCTAATTAGGTGCTCCTGTATTTATGAATGGGGAATTTCACCATCTACTATGATGTACATTGTATACTCTGCATTGTACACTGACACGGAAGGAAAATCATTATGTAGCAGAAGAAAATAATTTTGTAGAGAGCACAATGTGCTCAAGCTGAGTTTCCGATTAGTAAGTAGCAAAAAGATGGTTACAAAGAAAAAGGCTTCAGTCAGATGACATATACAAGCAGTGACCAGCTACTTTCATTTATATTTACATAATACTTTAGACCATGGAATTCGGTGCCAATTGACTTTGGGTTAATGTGTTCTGACTTTGCCATTTACTAACTGTGAACCCTTGGGAAAGTCAGTCACTTTCTTGATACTTCATTTTCCTCCTATGAAGAGTGAGGATAATAATACTTCATAGGGTTGTTGGCAAGATTAAATGAGAAAATTTTAGTAAAACTCTTAGCACGGAGCCTGTGAATAGGATATGTTTAATAGATGGCAACTATTATTATTAATTTGTCTTGTCAAGTTATTTTAAAATTTTTTACATTGGTTATTGATCCTCTGGCACTCTTTCCACAACTTCAGGAACTCCCTGAGGCTGGAAGGTAGTCAACAAAAGAGAAAATTTATGGAGAAACTAGTCTCGGCCTTAAAAGAAGTAGCCACCTGCTTCTAGTGCTTTCTTTCCCAGAAAACACAAATTGGGGAGAAACATCTAATTCTACTGCAATCTGGAATTAGAACTAGAGATTATTTAGCCCAACCCTTTATAGGCAAGGAAACTGAATCAGAGAGATCCAATGGTAGGGACTACCTGATTTTGTGCCTATAGTGGGACACAAATACATATTTGTTGATCTCCTGAAGCTTAACCTTGGGTGCTAGCCACATTACTTCTCAATTTGAGTTTCCGAGGGAAGAAAGCACTAGAAACAGTACCAAAAACTGAGGGACTTAGAACAACTGAAATGTATTGCTTTACAGATCTGGAGACTAGAAGTCTGTGATCAAGTTGCTGGCAGAGCTGGTTTTTCCTGAGGGCTTTAAGAGAGAATCAGTTCCACACCTCTCTCCTAGCTTCTGGAAGTTTGTTGGTAATCTTTGGTGTTTCTTGTCTTGTAGGCACATCACTGTGATCTCTGCCATGCTCACATGGCATTCTCCTTGTGTGCCTCTATGTCCAAATTTCCCTTTGTAAAAGGATATCAGTCATATTGGGTTGGGCTCACCCTACTCTCCTATGACCTTGTCTTAACTAATGACATCTGCAATGATTCCGTTTACAAATATGGCCATGTTCTGAGGTGCTGGGGGTAAGGGCTTCAACATATGGATTTGGATGGGGGACACAGTTCAACCCATAACACCATCCAACATATTATATATTTTATTTATTTTGCTTCTTGTTTGTTTCCTCTCAGTTGACTATAGCTGCTGGGAGAGCAAGTATTGTCAGTCTTCCCAAACTAGCTAAACAACAAGTGAACCATCAAAAACCAGAACGTAAATTCCTTGAAGACAGGGAATTTGTCAGTTTTCACTCTGTTGAATCACCATTGCCTATAGCAAAATCTGGCATACAGTGGGCACTCAGTAAATACTTCTTGGATGAACTAATGACATTTGGAATTAGATAGCCCAATGTTGCCTTTATTTTATAGACTCTTTCATAAGCAATAAATGTAATAGTCACTTATGGAGAAAAAAGAGGGTCACCTCCATTTCTGAAAATCAGGACATGAAAAGAGTATTTTCACTGGGAGGAAATATTCTTTATTCATGACTTTTAATGATGTTATAGAATGACTAATACACCAAAAAAATTAAAATTACCATCTTGACACTTTCCTTGATTTTCCAGAGATGAGATCTGAAATTTTCTTTTTTTAAAAAAGATTTATTTTGATTTATTTATTTATTTTAAAGATTTTTGTTTATTTGTTTGAGAGAGAGAAAGAGAGAGAGAGAGAGAGAGAGAGCACAAGCAGGGGGAGGGGCAGAGAGACAAGCAGACTCCCTACTGAGCATGGAGCCCAATGCAGGGCTCCATTCCCAGGATGCTGGGATCATAACCTGAGCTGAAGGCAGATGCTTAACCAACTGAGCCACCCAGACACCCCTATTTATTTTTAGAGGGAGAGAGAGGCCACTTGTCTGTGTGAGTGGGGAGGGGGGGCCAGAGGGAGAGGGAGAGAGAGAATCTCAAACAGACTCCTTGCTGAGCATGGAGCCGCAAGTGGGCCTCAATCTCACAATTCTGAGATCATGACCTGAGCCGAAATCAAAAGTCGGACACTCAACCAGGTGAGTCACCCAGGCGCCCTGAGATCTGAAATTTTCTACATTTCCATGGATGACTCATTTTCTTGTTTGGAGTATATTTAAATTATATAATATCAATTAGACTATTTTAGGGGGTGATAATTACAGCACAAACTTTTTTTTTAAAGCAAAGTGCTCGCATTAAGAACATCTGTTCAGTCATGTTACACAACTAGATACCTTTGATGTCTGCTGGTGAACAGCAGCTTTTTTTTTTGAAAAAAGATTTTATTTATTTATTTGGTGGTGGGTGGGGGCATGAGTGGGAGGAGGGGCAGAAGGAGAGAGAGAAGCAGACTCCTGGCTGAGCACGGAGCCTGACACGGGGCTTGATCCCAGGACCCTAGGATCTGACCTGAGCCAAAGGCAGATGCTTAACCAACTGAGCCACACAGGTGTTCCTAAACTTATTTTTTTAAAGATTTTATTTTTAAGTAATCTCTACACCCAATGAGGGGCTTGAACTCACAACCCTGAGATCAAGAGTTGCACGCTCTACAGACTGCCAGCCAGGCGCCCCAAACTTATTTTTTTATAAAAGAAGAAGGGAAAAAAATTTATATGGCCAGATAAAAAGTTTTGTGTGACAACAAGGGAGATAGAATAGAACAAAGTTCAAAAAGCTAACTATTAAAATATCTTACAGAACAAACTGCTTCCCGAAAGGCGCAAGTTAGTTATTTCATCAAGATCAGCTGGCTGACAGCAGATGGCGCTGTTCTATCTTCGCTTCTTAGGAACTGTGCAAGCAACCAGTTTGGAAATGATTGGAGAGACTGTGGCAATTGTCCCCCCTTTTAACATTGTAATCTGGACAAGTGACCCAGAGTTAAAATTGCTTTAACTTTCTCCAAGTATTTTCCTTTCATGAAAACTATCTAAATGTGGGTATTCTATTCATTGACCGAAGGGGGAGAAAGATGGGAAAACAGGGTAGAACTTGTGCTATGGGCATTTTTCTCACCATGCCCAGAAAGTCCATTCTTAATTGGTTGGCCTTTAATTAATTCAGTTCACAATATGTCCAACAAAGTACTAGGGGCTTACTATGTATCTATGAGCACAATAGACAAAGATTCCTATAGCTGCAGAACTTCTATTGCAGCAGAGTGAGAAAGTCAATAAAAATAAGAAATAAGAAAATTGTATAGAATGTTAGAAGTTGGGGCTCCTGGGTGGCTCAGCCGGTTAAGCGTCTGCCTTCAGTTCAGGTCATGATCTCAGGGTCCTGGGATGGAGCCCCGCATCGGGCTCCCTGTTCAGTGGGGAGTCTGCTTCTCCCTCTACCTGCTGCTCCCCCTGCTTGTGCTCTCTCTCTGATTAAAAAAAAAAAATTAGAATGTTAGAAGTTGGTGAGTGTCACCATGAAAAGATAAAGGTTGAGCATGATAAGGAAGCTCAAGAGTCCTGGGTGATAGGGAGGATTTGATTTTATAGAGGGTATTCACTGAGAAGGTGAAAAAAAATTTAAACATTTATTTATTATATTGGAAGAGAGAGAGCGAGAGAGAGCGAGTGAACAGGAGCGGCAGGGAGCCTGATGCGGGACTCAATTCCAGGACCTTGGGATCAGGATATTTATTGAATATTATTATATTAGAATGGACAGATTTTTTTTTTTTTGATGGAGTGGATGTTAAGTGTGAGAATAAGAGAGGTGTCAAAGATCTCAAGGGTTTTTCCTTGACTGACTGGAATGACAGGGAAGACTGTAGGAAGAGTGGCTTAGAGCATAAATTAGGAGTTGCCAGCTGGACATACTGATTTTGAAATGTCTACCATCAACTGAAGCGAAATGATTACGGGAAACGAGAGTCTGGAGGGAAAGATGAGAGCTACAGTTTTGGACATACTGAATTTGAGAGTCTGTTAGCCATCAAAGTGGCAAGAAGGAGTTTCTGAAGATTTTTGAGTGTGAAACTGATCATCTTGTTTACATCAGCATGGAATGCCTCAGAGCACAGAGAGGCTGGAATAGAGCAAATGGTCTAGAAGGCAATTACAACCAGGCTCAGATGAGAGCCTGAATTTGAATTAGCAGTAGGCGTGGAATTGGGGAGAAGCACAGTGATTATTGCATAGGCAGAATGTCCAGCATTTAGCGTCTGGTTAGATGTGTAGGGGGAGAAAGAGAGCACATGCCTGGGTTATAATATGGTGGTTAGTGACATTAGTAAAACAGAGGAGATGAATTGCAGATTTTTTCTGCAAAATTCTCTTTGTATCATTTCTTTTTTTTTTCTTTTTTAATAAAGATCTTATTTATTTATTTGAGAGAAAGAGATAGAGAGAGCTGAGCAGGGAGCCTGACCTGGGACTCAATCCCAGGACCCCAGAATCATGACCTGAGCCAAAGGCAGACGCTAAACCAACTGAGCCACCAAGTCACCCCTTTCTTTGTATCATTTCTAAAAAGTTTCAAAGAAACTGGGAAATCCACCCTACTAAGTAGAGGGGAAAAAAAAACCCTGTGATACTTTCTTTCCATTGTGATTCTTTTAGATAAATCTCACTTGAGTCATGTTTATTTTACTTCTGAAACCATGAAATTCACATTGCTTTTTAAGGTGAAGTAACCTGCACTGCTTTTGGTAAGGAATAACACAGGGAATGCATTTCCCCCCAGGAAAGCAAGAAACAGCTCGAGGTCAATTCTGTTGACAAGGAAGGGCGATAGGCACCAGTCTGCTTTGGCACTTAAGTATTTGTCCCTTTAATGCATGTATTTGCAAAATACTGCACAATTCCTTTGTGGCATTTTGTAAAATGCCTTTCTAATTTGCACTTTTCCTGCAGTAACTGGTAATGTCTCAATATGAGCTAGAGGAAGGGTGACATTCTATTCGCATTTATAGGTACTACCGAATGAAGGGAGTTCTTGTCTTGCAGGCACATTTCTAATTTATAAGGCACTTTAAAATTTAGATTATAATCAAAGAGTATCATATTGTTATGCAACCCAGATTCACACCTACTATATGAAAGGCACTAGACCAGGATGTAAACATGCACAATTGTAATGCCCATATTTCACTGAACCTAAGATACTTTGCTGTTGGTGCTTTCTTGATCTTACCAAATTGTGTCAAGAGAAGAGTTTTAAACAACGACATTGAGATTACCTCTGGCTGACAAATTATAAAACACTGTGGATTATAGATCGCATCTAAATTCTACAGGTCAAATGTGAAAGAAATGCATCTTGAAATTCATGAAATAGGGAGTAGGTAACATTATTAAGTGCTAACTCTGTGCCAGGCACTATGTTAAATGCTTACCATGTACTGATCTTGGTCTAGAACACCTGCATTCAAGTTTAAGTTTTGTCCAGAACATGGACGTTTCTGTCAGAACCTGGCAGATATTTGCTTTCCAGTTTTGTAACTAAATTATCTCATTAAATGCAGTTTTCCCTCTTGCAGCTTAGAAATGCAAAGTTTATTTTCTTTCCTAATTTTACCTCTTGAGCATCCCTCACTTCATAGGATCTGAATTTTCAGCAGAAGTTTATTACGTAATTTGTGTAAATTAAATTTAACCAAGATTTCTTTACTCCTTATTTTGTGATAAACACTATGGTAGATTCTTTGATAATAGGCTGTTTGCCACCTCAAACTTAAAATTCAGTGGAAGTATAGATGCTTTTAGGTTCTATAAGCCATGGCAGAGTGACTAAGGTTGAAGGTATAAGTCACATGTTGAGGGCATATGGAAGAAAAACAGTATATTCTAATGGGTGTGAAGTGAGGACAGAGATCAGGGAAGATTTGAAGGAAGAAATGGCATTTGAGTTGAGTGATACACTTAAGGCTTCCAAGAGTAGAGAACTAGTCCAATCAAATATCTTTTAAATCCAATCAAATATCTGACAGCCCCAAATCATGGGTTATAAATGTGATGGAGGGACAACTTCCTGGAATTGAGAAGTAAACACCAAAGATCATTCTACAAACACAGACACTCAAAAGAAATGACAGGCAGCCACATTGTAGACAGCCACATTGCTCCTGCCAGCCCAGTGTGGACTAGTCTGAACTTCTGCAAAACTGCAAAACTTGCTGATATCTTTTCACCTGGCAGGATAAAGGGACCAGGCAATTGCTCTGGCTACTGGACATAAGCCAAACTGACCTAAGTTGTCCTGAATCAATGCCTGTTTATAAGGTGAGACTCCAGCTTTTTCAGAAGCTGTAGAGGGATATTTTAGACATTCTTTCTGATTAAAATCCATGCTATTCTAGAGTACACTTAAAATTCCATACCAGAATGGGAGAAGATATTTGCAAATGACATATCAGATAAAGGGCTAGTATCCAAAATCTATAAAGAACTTATTGAACTCAACACCCAAAGAACAAATGATCCAATCAAGAAATGGGCAGAAAACATGAACAGACATTTTTCCAAAGAAGACATCCAAATGGCCAACAGACACATGAAAAAGTGCTCAGCATCGCTTGGCATCAGGGAAATCCAAATCAAAACCTCAGGGAGATACCACCTCACACCAGTCAGAATGGCTAAAATTAACAAGTCAGGAAACGACAGATGTCAGCGGGGATGTGGAGAAAGGGGAACCCTCCTACAGTGTTGGTGGGAATGCAAGCTGGTGCAGCCACTCTGGAAAATAGTATGGAGGTTCCTCAAAAAGTTGAAAATAGAGCTACCCTATGACCCAGCAATTGCACTACTGGGTATTTACCCCAAAGATACAAATGTAGGAATCCGAAGGGGTACGTGCACCCCGATGTTTCTAGCAGCAATGTCCACAATCACCAAACTGTGGAAAGAGCCAAGATGTCC
The DNA here is from genome assembly GCF_004348235.1 of Phoca vitulina. Classification (NCBI taxonomy): domain Eukaryota; kingdom Metazoa; phylum Chordata; class Mammalia; order Carnivora; family Phocidae; genus Phoca; species Phoca vitulina. The sequence goes on from NW_022589706.1 coordinate 85,197,049, forward strand.
ATTGACAGATGAATGGATAAAGAAGATGTGGTATATATATACAATGGAATATTATGCAACCATCAAAAGGAATGAAATCTTGCCATTTGCAACGACATGGATGGAACTGGAGGGTATTATGCTGAGCGAAATAAGTCAATCAGAGAAAGACATGTATCATATGACCTCACAGATATGAGGAATTCTTAATCTCAGGAAACAAACTGAGGGTTGCTGGAGTGGTGGGGGGTGGGAGGGATGGGGTGGCTGGGTGATAGACATTGGGGAGGGTATGTGCTATGGTGAGTGCTGTGAATTGTGTAAGACTGTTGAATCACAGACCTATACCTCTGAAACAAATCATACAATATATGTTAAAAAAAAAAGGAAGAATATAGCAGGAGGGGAAGAATGAAGGGGCGAAATCAGAGGGGGAGACGAGCCATGAGAGACTATGGACTCTGAGAAACAAACTGAGGGTTCTAGAGGGGAGGGGGGTGGGGGGATGGGTTAGCCCGGTGATGGGTATTAAGGAAGGCACGTTCTGCATGGAGCACTGGGTGTTATACACAAACAATGAATCATGGAACACTACATCAAACACTAATGATGTAATGTATGGTGATTAATAGAATAATAAAAAAATAAAATAAAATAAATAAATTCATCACCAAAAACAACAACAAAAAATTCCATACCATTCAGTGAAATACAAGTATGTTCAATTAAAATCAACTCTGATCAGAAATAAATGGAAGATATTTTTTCCTTAGATGTTTATCTTTTTTAAATTAAATTAAATTTTATTATGTTATGTTAGTCACCATACATTACATCATTAGTTTTTGATGTAGTGTTCCATGATTCATTGTTTGCATATAACACCCAGTGCTCCATGCAATACATGCCCTCCTTAATACCCATCACCGAGATGTTTATCTTTAGACTTTTTTTTTTGTCTTTTCCAGAGACCTAAGGTCAGTAGGTTTTCAAAGATCTTGAAAAATTAAAAAAAAATTTTTTTAATATATATATATTTTTATTAATTTATTTGACAGAGAGAGACACAGCGAGAGAGGGAATACAAGCAGGGGGAGTGGGGGAAGGAGAAGCAGGCTTCCCCCTGAACAGGGAGCCCGCTGTGGGGCTCAATCTCAGGACCCTGGGATCAGGACCTGAGCTGAAGACAGACGCTTAACTGACTGAGCCACCAGGTGCCCCCCAAATTTTTTTAATTTGAAAAAGTTTCAGATTCATAGAAAGTTGTGAAAACCTAACAGATGGGTCTCATGCATCTTTCATTTGGTTTCCCCCAATGGTTATATCTTATAGGATTATAATACAATATTGATACTGGGGATTTGACATTGATACTGATGTGTTCCATAGTCCTGTGTCATTTGGTCACATGTGTAGATGGGTAGACTCACTACTGCAGACAAGATACAGAGCTATTCCATCACCACAAATATCTCCCTTGTGACTTCATAGTCACGCTTACCCTTTCTCCCCCAGCACTCTCCCCTAACACTTGGTACCCACTAACCTATTTTCCATCTCTACAGTTTCATCATTTATAGAGTGTTACATAGATAGAATTACACAGTATATGACCTTTTGAGACTGGCTTTTCACTCCACATAATCCCTTGAGCTCCATCCAAACTGTTGTGTGTGATAGTCTGTATCTTTTTATTAATGAATATTCCATGGTATGGATGTGCCATAATTTGTTTACCCATACATCTATCGAGGGGCATTTTGATTGTTTCCACTTCTTGACTGTTACAAATAATGCTGCTATGAACAATTATGTACAGGGTTTTTGTTTTTTTTAAGATTTTTTTAGTTTATTCATTTGAGAGAGAGAATGAGAGAGAGAGCATGAGAGAGCACAAGCCAGGGGGAGGAGCAGAGGGAGAGGGAGAAGCAGACTCCCCGTGGAGCAGGGAGCCTGACACGGGGCTCGATCCCAGGACCCCAGGATCACTACCCGAGCCGAAGGCAGACGCCCAACTGACTGAGTCTCCCAGCCGCCCTATGTGCAGGTTTTTATGTGGGCGTAAGATTTTATTTCTCTGGAATAAATGTCTAAGTGTGCCATTGTCAGGTCGTATGATAAGTGCATATTTAGTTTTGAAGGAAACGGCCAAACTATTTTTCAGAGAAGCTGTACCATTTTATGAGGAACATATGAGGGGAGATCATTTTTAAAAGGGGCATCTCTGCTTAAGAATCCCTTTTAGCTGAGAAGGTCTGTAATAACATGTTTTTGAAACAACTTACCAGCTCTTTTACCCCTATGGCATTTGGTTGCTGAATTATCCCCATTCCTGTTTGTTTGTTGTTTGTTTGTTTTTCCAGGGCAACTGGGCTTATTCCTAATGCATGGTGAAAAAATACACTACTCAGTGCTGGGAGCAAAACTCTTAGGTTTACCTTCATCAGGTGAAGGTCAATCAGCCTTAGTTAGGAAAGAGATGCTGACCTGCTGAAATCTGTCTAGGGGTGCTGAAGGCTCCAAATCTCTCAGGCTCCTGGCCTCTAATTTCTGTGTCTTCCCACAGGTAGCCTCTCCCCATCCAGGACCCAGGTTTGTCCTTTTGGTTCTCTATTTGTTACAGGCTACGTTCAAATATTATCTCAAGTAGCAGGGTCTCTGGCTGGTTTCGTTTAGCACTGGCTCCTAGTCCCCAGCTTCTGCCAAAGTCCCAGCAACTTCTCATGGAGACAGACGCACGGCTCACGTGTTCAGGTCTCAACTCTGACTGCCCCACCCACCATCATTCACTGTGCCTGAAGCTGGCTTGATGTTTTCTCAGGGCACATAGTATGTGTGTATTGGTAGTGTTCACGGTCTCACCTTGCTGGAATGTAAACTACTTGAGGACGGGGGCTCTATGTGGTTCAGTGGACCTGAGATGTGCCTGGCACATCCTACACTCAGTAAACAGATGATGAAAAAATACACCAACAGAGATTTTATAGTGATTTCCTAGCTATTCTTATGTCTCTACAATTTATCTTTCACTCAACTGAAGTTATCCTCTGAAGACATGGATTGAATCAACTCACTCTCCTCAAAACCCTTAAATAGTCCTTTATTGCTTATTGAGGAAAGCCCAGACTGGTTTGAAGTAGGAACTACACTCACCACAATTTATCTTCCAGAAGATGTGCTGGTACCAGGTTACGATTTTTTCCTGCATCTTCCAGCTCAGCTCACTGGTTCACTCACTTTTTCTGACCATGCCAGGCATTTTCATGTCGACATAATTTTAGTCTTCTTTTTTCCCTGTTCCCATTCTCATTCAATTTAATTGTCAAAGTCCAGGGTTGTGTGTGTGTGTGTGTGTGTGTGTGTGTGTGTGTGTGTGTGTCTTTTCCATTCATGTAGGAATTTGAGCTATAATCTTCATTTGCCTTGTGACAACATTTTTTTTCTGGCAAGTTTCCTTTATCTTCTTTCTTAAGACTATTTTGTTTGGAGGTTGTGTTTATATATATTTGAATATGCTGTTTTTTGGTTTTTTTTTTCCCCAGACTAACCATTAGCAAAAGATTCCTGTGGAGCAAGGGGATGATCCAGGGTAGTTTTCCAAATTCTTCTGCTCAAATTCTCCCTTTTCTGATGCTTCAGTGCTGGACTGTTTCTTCAAAACATGGCCTCACTGTGAAATTCCACCTCCTTGGGCTCTCACAAGACGTACTGGCTGCTTTGAGCTTTCTTAGCTTTTACTAATGATAAACTCAGCCCCTGCCTTGAATATACATCTCTCTTTTAAAAAAAAAGATTTATTTATTTATTTGAGAGAGAGAGAGGAAGAGAGAGAATTGAGGGAGGGGCAAAGAGAGAGGGAGAGAAGCAGACTTCCCATGGAGCCTGACATGGGGCTCCATCCCACAACCCCGAGACCATGACCTGAGCGAAATCAAGAGTCAGACACCTAACTGACTGAGCCACCCAGGCACGCCTTTCTCTTTTAAAAAGTGGTGCTTTCTGAGTTGAGTCACCTCCGGTCCTCCCTGGGCTGGTTCCCCTCTGCCTTCTCCAGCTTTTGCTGCTTCTTCTATCTCAGGCCTGCTCTTGGCATTCCAGGAGTAAATGCTTGCTGTCTGTCTCTGAGATGGACCATTGCCAGGCCCCTCTCCGTGTCCCAACCTTCCCAACATGACAACGACACCACCATTGCTTCTTAGGTAGGTCCTTCATATCTAGGATGTTTTGACCATGCCTCAGTGTAATTTGGAATCTTTGAGTATTTATTTTGCAGAGGATGTGGTTTGTGCTCTTTGTTGCAATTGATGTTGTTCTCCTTACTGCTCTGTGTGACTTCCAGGAGAAGTGGGAAGATTCAGTACTATGCTGCTGCCATTTTCCTATGCAATTTATTCAATTTAAAGGATTATGCTTTGATTGAAGATTCATGTCCTTCTTGCTAATTTGGGATTCATATGTCTTGTCTCATATAAAATGAAGGTGAGGAAACTGGAATTTTTGGAGTTTTTTAATGTTCTGACTTGGAAGAATAAAACCTATAAAATCTGAGAACTTTGTAGTTGTTCTCATTTTTTTTGAAATGTTATTATCCTATGAAACATTAAAGTCTAGAAACTACTGTATTTTTTTCTTTCATCTATCCACCTACTGATCTAAATATCTATCTATTCTGTGTACTTCAAACAATATTTACTATGTTCTAGGCACTCATCCAAGAAACAAAAGGAATATAGAAATTTAAAAGATCCTTTTGGTGGCCCTTAAAGGACTTAAAACTAGGGAGATCATAGATATACAATGAATAAACTATTCTACAAGATAGTGACTAGATCTATGCAACATGCTACAGTAAGACAGAGAGAGGAGCTATGATTTCTAGATAAATAAAAAATTGAGGAAACCTTTTGGAAGAAATGTCAATAACTTGGACTTTGACTGCTAAGTGGCTGGAGTGAGAACAAGGTAAAAAGACTAAAACCACATTAACAGAAAAGCGTGTGGCATGGTCAGAAAAAGTGAGTGAACCAGTGTGGCTGGACTGGAAGATGGAGGCAAAAATCATATATCATGACACAAAGTCTTCTGGAAGATAAATTGTGGGGAGTTTAACTGCTACTTTCAAGGAATCTGCCCTTCACTTAAATAAGAAAAAATTCCATCTAAGTAGAAGAAAAACTAAAAAGTTACCACACACAGTAGGACGTTGGTAATCAACAGTTTTCATGTATTCATCTGCAACCAATTAGACTCCATGAAGATGGAGAAAACTTCATTTATAGTAGCCATACAAAAGACAAAATACTTAGGAAAAAAGTTAATTCAAAATGGGAAAAATTCATTGTTAAATCCAAAGTCATGAAGATTTACTGTATATTTTCTCTTACATTTTTAAAATAATTTTTTATTTTACATTTGGGCTTTGACCCATTTTGACTTAATTTTTTAAAAAAGATTTTATTTATTTATTAGAGAGCGTGTGATAGAGAGCATGAGCAGGGGAGAGGGGCAGAGGGAGAGGGAGAAGCAGACTCCCTGCTGAGCAGGGAGCCCGATGTGGGGCTCGATCCCAGGACCCTGGGATCATGACCTGAGCCGAAGGCAGACACTTAATGACTGAGCCACCCAGGCACCCCTTGACTTAATTTTTGTAGATGATATGAGGTAAGGGTTCACCTTTATTCTTTTTAATGTGGATATCTAGTTGAGGAGGCTATTCTTTCTCCAGTGAGTGCTCTTGTCACCCTTGTCAAAACTCAAATGACCACCGATGTATTGGTTTATTTCTGAACTCTCAATTCTATTTCACTGATCTATATGTTATCTGTATGGCACAACACATTGTTTTGATTACTGTGCCTTTTAGCAAGTTTTGAAATCAGGAAGTATAAGTCCTTAAATTTTGCTTTCTTTTTAAAGACTGTTTCTTTAGAGCAGTTTTAGGTTCATAGCAAATTAAGAGGAAGGTATGGAGATATTCCATACATCCCTGGCCCACACATCTGCATGGCCTCCCCCATTATCAACATACCTCTGCTTTTCTTTTTCAAGATTGTTCTGGCTATTTAGGGTCTCTTGCAATTCCATATGAATTTTAAGATGGCTTTTTCCATTTCTGCAAAAAAGACTGTTGGGAATATCGTAGGTATTGCATTGAATCTAGATCATATCGGGTAGGATTGATATTAACCATATTGAGTTTCCATGAACATGGGTTGTCTTTCCATTTATTTAAGTCTTTTTAAGTTTTTTTCAGCAATGTTTTGTAGTTTTCAGTGTATGAGTCTTTCAACTCCCTGGTTAAATTTATTTCTAAGTATTTTATTCTTTTTGATACTATTGTAAATGAAATTGCTTCCTTAATTTTATCTTTACATTGCTTAATTTTAATATACATTGTTAGTGTATGGAAATATAACTATTTGTAATGTCAATCTTATATCCTGCAAGTTTCCTGAATTTGATTATTAGATAAAAAAACTTTTTTGTGGATTCTCTAGGGCTTTCTATATATAAGGTCATGTCATCTGAGAACAGAGATGCTTTTACTTTTTCCTTTCCAATTTTGATACATTTTGTTTCATTTCTCTTCTCTTTTCTTTCTTTCTTTTCCTTTTTTCTTTTTTACTATAATTGATCTGGCTAGAACTTTCAGTACAACATTGACTAGAAGTAGCAAAACTGGCATTCTTGTTTTTTTCTTGAATTTAGGGGAGAAGCTTTAAGTCTTTCACCATTGGGTAGAATTTTACTTATAGGTCTTTCACAAATGCCTTTTATCATGTTGAGGAAGTTTCCTTCTATTCCTACTTTATTTTTTTTTTAATTTTTAAAAAGATTTTATTTATTTTTATTTTTAAAAAGATTTTATTTATTTATTTTAGAGAGAGAGAGAGAGTGAGGGTAGGGATAGAGGGAGAGAATCTTGAAGCAGACTCCTTGCTGAACGCAGAGCCCGCCATAGGGTTCAGTCCCACAACCCATGAGATCATAACTTGAGCCAAAACCAAGAGTTGGATGTTCAAATGACCGAGCCAATCCTCTCACTTTGTTTATTTTTATCATGATATAGTGTTAGATTTTGTCAGATGTTTTTTTCTGCATGAATTGAAAAGATTGTTGTTTTTTTCTCTCCTTTCTATTAATATGGCATATTATATTGCATTCCTGGCATAAACCCCAGTTAGTCATGATGTATAATCCTCTCGATGTGCTAATGAATCCCATTTGCTAGAGTTTTAAGATTTTTCCATTTACATTCATTTCTCTCTAGCAAAATAGAATAACTTTACTTTTCATATCTTATTTTTCCAAGTTTATTTCCCTAAGGTTTTATTTATTTATTATTTATTTATTTATTTATTTATGAGAGGGAGGGAGGGTCAGAGGGAGAGGGAGAGAATCCTAATCAGGCTCCATGCCCAGCTTGGAGCCTGATGCGATGCAGAGTTTGATCTCACAACCCTGAGATCATGGCCTGAACCAAAATCATGAGTCAGATGCTGAACCAACTGAGCTACCCAGACACCCCTCTTTTAAGGTGTTTTAAAATTCTAAGATGTTATAAGATTAGTGAAAATGTATTTGAAAGCATATATCCTATACACAGTAGGCATTTCGAAAGTACTAGCTTCTCTCTCCCTGCCTCCTTTCACCAAAATGGTATTTATAGAAATTTATGTCAAGTCTCATAACTAATCAATAACCCTTGCTTTAAGATCTCTGTCTACTTAACTTCTAACTCCAAGCCCTAGCTATTTGTCTTTATAGGACATATTTGAATATTATGTCAAAAAACATTTTCCCCAGACCATTCTACTCTCCTTCTGAGGAAGTTTTTGAAGGATAAGCTGCTGTGAGTTTGTTGAGAAATAATTTCTAGAAGGTACAATGGAAGTGTGTAGTCACTGAGTTGAAAATTCAACATTTTCCCTATATTCTGTAAGGATTTGTGATTGTTTTGATTCATTTGTGGTATTTTCCAAGTTGTGGTTAAAGGCAAATATTACTTTTGAGGCCAAGTTACTTTATAAAAGGATCTTACATAAGCCCAAGCATCTAACTTTAACTTGTAGAGTTGATAAACCAAAACAGACCTCTGGGCCTCTACTGATACTAAGTTTCAGATTGCTAAATTTCTTAGATTGGTGAAATAAGGGTTATGTTATGTCTGCAAATTGCATGGCTCATTGTTAACAATCCTCCTGTTGCTACTTGAATACATATTTGCAACAAAATTTTCGTGAGTCTTCATTTGTATTTTGAGGTTACTTCTGTATATCTCTTGCTCTCTCTGTCTCTCTCTTTTGTCCTGTCTACCATTCCCTGCTTTACTTTTGAGTAGAAATCAAATTTTCAGGTAAATGAACTTATCTGTTGCTGGTGGAAATTCTCAGTACTTTGACCTTTATCGCTTTGACAGCTTTTTCAATTCTAACTAGCCCCTTAATACTCATCTGGATAAGAAGCTTTATTGGAAATTTCGAAAACCTATTTGCTTTGACTAAAGAAGTGCCCTCCAACACATCAACTTTTCCTCTTACAAGTTAAAAGAGACTTAGGCAAAATCTAAATGTAAAGGGTGGACTTTGTTTGGATACGAATTTGAACCAACTGCAAAAAGAATATGAAAAACAGTTTTAAGTAGCAAATAGAGGTATTTATTTTAGAGTGATCTTTTTCTTAGTGGAAATGATAAGAAGCTAAGTTCTTATGAAGAGGAGGGAAGTTCACTTCAATACCTATTAATAATTTAAAAATCCATTTCATTTTCCTTGAAGATGATTGGAAGGAGTTCCAAGCCTTCATTTATCAAGCGGCTGGCCAAGATTGCAAAGCTGGTAAGTATCAGAGCTGGAGCTAACAAGTATGCAGCTGGGGCCGGGGCTGCTAACTGCATAGCAATGAGCCTTCCCTTCCCTTCCCTTCCCTTCCCTTTTCCTCTTCTCCTCCTCCTCCTCCATCCTCCCCCTTCTTCTTCCTATTCTTCTTCTTCTCCTTCTCCTTGAGCTGCTTTATTGAAGCACAACTTACGTACCATGGAATGACCCACTGTATGTGTAGTTAAGTGAACTTAGTAATCTCAGGGAGCTGTGCCACTATCACCACAACCTGGTTTTATTGTATTTATTTATTTATTTAAGATTATTTATTTATTTATTTGAGATGGATAGAGAACACTAGCAGTGGGAGAGGGGCAGAGGGATAGGAAGAGGGAGAAGCAGACGCCCCACTGAACAAAGAACCTGAAGCGGGACTCGATCCCACGACCCTGGGATTACGACCAGAGCCAAAGGCAGACATTTAACATACTGAGCCACCCAGGCGTCCCCCACAACCTGGTTTTAGATCATTCTTATCACTCCAGAAGTTGCCTTGTGCCCATTTGCAGTCAATCCCACTCCTATCTATCCTCAGGCTGAGAAAACCACAGATCAGCTTTCTGTCTTTATAGATTTGCTATTTCTATAAATTTCAAATAAATGAAATAATAAAATATTATAATCTTTTATACCTAGTTTTTCTTTCCTTGCATCTGTTTTTTTTAATTAAGATTTTATTTTTTTAGAGCAGTTTAAGGTTCATAGCAAAACTGAGAGGAAGGTATAGAGATTTCCCGTATCTTCCCTGCCCCCACACATGCATAGCTTCCCTTATTATCAATATCCCCCTCGAAGTGGTACATTTGTTACAATTAATGAACCAACACTGACACATCGTTGTCATCTAGAACCCATAGTTTACATTAAGGTTCACTCTTGTACATTCTGTGAGTTTGGACAAACATATAATGACATGTAACTATTATTACGGTATCTTACAGAGCATTTTCACTACCCTAAAAACTCTCTGTGCTTCCCCCTAATCATTCCCCTGCAAGCCATGGCAACCACTGATTTTTTTATTGTCTTCACAGTTTTGACTTTCCCAGAATGTCATATAGTAGGAGTCATACAGTATGTATCCTTTTCAGATTGGCTCCAACCCCCCCCTTAGTAATATGCTTTTAAGATTTCTTCATATCTTTTCATGGCTTGGTAGCTCATGCCTTTTTAGCACGAAGTACTATGGCACTGTTTGGAGGTACCATCATTTATTTATCCATTCATCTACTGACGGGCATCTTGGTTGCTTCAAAGTTTTGGCATTTATTTATTTATTTATTAAAGATTTTATTTATCTATTTGACAGAGAGAGACACACTGAGAGAGGGAACACAAGCAGGGGTAGTAGGAGAGGGAGAAGCAGGCTTCCCACCGAGCAGGGAGCCCGATGCGGGGCTTGATCCCAGGACCCTGGGATCATTACCTGAGCCAAAGGCAGATGCTTAATGACTGAGCCACCCAGGCGCCCCAAAGTTTTGGCATTTATGACTAAAATTGCTTATAAACATCTTTGTGCAGATTTTTGCATGGATGTAAGTTTTCTTTCAACTCCTCTGGGTAAGTAAATGCCAAGTAAATACAAGTAAATGCATGATTGCTGGATCTTATGGTAAGAGTATGTTTACTTAGTTTTGTAAGAAACCGCCAAACTGTCATTTACAGTGGCTGCACAATTTTGCACACCCACTAACAATGAATGTGACTTTTTGTTGCTCTGCCTTCTCTTCAGCACTTGCGGTTGTCAGTGCTCTGGATTTTGGCCATCCTAATAAATGTATAGTAGCATATAATTATTGTTTTATTTTGCATTTCCCTGTGATATAGAATGTGGAGCATCTTTTCATGTGCTTATTTCCATTTATATATATTTTCTTTGGTGAGGTGTCTGTTAATGTCTTTGGACCATTTTTTAATTGGGTTGTTTGTTTTCTTAGAGTTGAGTTTTAAGAGTTCTTTGCATATTTTTGGTAACAGCCCTTTATCTGATGTATATTTTGCAAATATTTTCTCTCAGTCTATGGCTTGTCTTATTCTGTTGGCATTGTCTTTTACAGAACAGAGTTTTTTTATTTTAATGAAGGCCAGCTTATCAATTATTTCTTTCAGGGATCATGTCTTTGGCATTGTATTTAAAAAGTCATCTCTCCATATCCAAGGTCATCTGGGTTTTGTCCTATGTTACCTTCTGGGAGTTTTATAGTTTCACATTTTACATTAGGTCTGTGATTCATTTTGAGTTAATTTTTGTGAAGGGTGGTAAGGTCTGTGTCTAGATTCTCTTTCTCTCTTCCTTTTTTTTTTTTTTTTGACATGTGGTTATTTAGTTTTTCCAGTACCATTTGTGGAAGAGACGATCATTGCTCCATTGTATTGCCTTTGTTCCTTTGTCATGATCAGTCGACTGTATTTGTATGGTTCTATTCTGGGCTTTCTATTCTGTTCCATTGATTTTTTTGTATATTTTTTCACTGATATCACACTATCTTGATGACTGTAGCTTTATAGAAAGTTTTTTCTTTTCTTTTTTTTTTTTTTTAAGTTTTCTTTATTTATTTGAGAGAGAGATGGAGAGAGCCCACAAAAGTGGGGTTGGGGCAGAGGAAGAGAGAGAGACTCTCCAACCAGACTCCCCACTGAGTGGGGAACCTGATGGAGGGCTCAATCCCAGGACCCTGAGATCATGACCTGAGCTGAAATCAAGAGTGGGATGCTCAACCAACTTTGCCACCCAGGCGCCCCTTTATAGTAAGTCTTGAAGTTAGTACCGTTAACCTTTCTACTTTGTTATTCTTCTTCTTCAATATTGTGTTGGCTATTCTGGGTCTTTGACTCTCTCTATGAACTTAATAAGCAGTTTGTCAATATCCACAAAATAATGTGCTGGAATTTTGATTGAGATTGCATTGAATCTATAGATCAAGTTGGGGAAAACTGACATGATGACAATCTTGAATTGTCCTATCCATGAACATGGATTATCTCTCCATTTATTTCATTCCTTGATTTTGTTCATCACAGTTTTGTAGTTTTTTTTATATAAATCTTGTATATATTTTATTAGATTTATACCCAAGTATTTCATTTTTGGGGTGGCAATGTAAATGGTATTGTGGTTTTAATTTCAAATTCCACTTGTTCAATGCTGGTATGTAGGAAAGCAATTGGCTCTTGTTTATTAGCCTATATCCTGCAACCTTGCCATAATTTCTTATTAGTTCCAGGAGTGGTTTTTTTTTTAATTCTTTTAGATTTTCTACCTAGACAATCACATGATCTGCCAACAAAGACAGTTTTATGTCTTCCTTCACATTCCATTTACCATTTGATTCTTTTTCTTGTCTTATTGCATTAACTAAGTCTACTAGTGTGATGTTGAAAAGCAGTGGTTAGAGGGGACGTCTTTGCCTTGTACCTGATCCTAGTGGGAAAGCTTAGAGTTTTGCACATGAGGTATGATGTTAGCTGTAGGGTTTTTGTAGATATTCTTTATAAAGTTCCGAAGGTTCTCCTCTATTTCTAGTTGACAATGTTTTTTTATCATGAATTGGTGTTGAATTTTGTCAAATGCTTTTTCTGCTTCTATTTGATATGATCATGTGATTTTTCTTTTTCAGTCTATGATGTGGTAGATGACATTAATTGATTTTTGAATGATGACACAGCCTTGCATACCTGGGGTAAATCCCACTTGATCGTGGTGTATAATTCGGTTTATAAATTGTTGGATTCAATTTGCCAATATTTTGTTGATTTTTGTGGTTTATGTTCACAGGAAATCATATTTTGTAGTTTTCTTGTAATGTCTATTTTGGGTTTTGGCATTAGAGTTGCTGGCCTCATATAATAAATTAGGAAGTATTCTCTCTGCATCTAAACTCTGAAAGAGATTGTAGAAAATTGGTGTAATTTCTTCCTTACATGATGAACCTATCTGGGCCAGGTGCTTTCTATTTGGGAAGGTTATTATTTACACTGATACATTTTCTTTAATGGACATAGGTCTATTCAGATTTTCTATTTCTTTTTGTGTGAGTTTTGGCAAATTATGCTTTTCAAGGCATTGGTCTATTTCATCTAGGTTATCACATTTGCGGGCATAGTGTTGTTTATAGTTATCCCTTTATTATCTTTTAAATTTCCCCTCTTTCATTTTTTTTTTCCTCCCAAAGATTTATTTATTTAAGAGAAAGAGATGGGAGAGGGGCAGGAGAGAATCTTCAAGCAGACTCCCTGCTGAGTGTAGAGCCCAAAGTAGGTCTCCATCTCACCACCCATGAAACCATGACCTGAGCCTAAATCAAGAATCGGTGCTTAACTGACTGAGCCACGCAGGCACCTCATCCCCTCTTTCATTTCTGACACTAATCTGTGTTCTCTCTCTCTTTTTTCCTTAGTTAGCCTGGTTAGAGGCTTATTTGTTTTATTGATCTTTTCAAAGAACCAGTTTTTGGTTTCATTGATTTCCTGTTTTGAATTTCATTGATTTCTACTCTAATTATTATTTTTTTTTCTTCTGCTTAATTTGGATTTATTTTACTCTTTTTTTTTTCTGTTTTCCTAAGGTGGGAACTTACATTGTTGATTTAAAGCTTCATCTTTTCTAAATATATGCATTCAATGCTATAACTTTCCCTCTAAGCATTGCCTTCACCACATCCCACAAAATTTGTTGTGTTTTTATTTTCATTTAGTTCAAAATATTTAAAAATTTCTTTTGATGTTTCTTCCTTGATCCATATATTATTTATTTATTTATTTATTTTATTTTATTTATTTTTTTTTTTTTAAAGATTTTATTTATTTATTTGACCGAGAGAGACACAGAGAGAGAGGGAACACAAGCAGGGGGAATGTGAGAGGGAGAAGCAGGCCTCCCGCGGAGCAGGGAGCCCGATGCGGGGCTCGATCCCGGGACTCCAGGATCATGACCTGAGCCGAAGGCAGACGCTTAACGACTGAGCCACCCAGGCGCCCCAATCCATATATTATTTAGATGTGTATTTTTTAATCTCCATGATTTTTGGGTTTTCCAGTTATCTTTTTTGTTATTGATTTCTGGTTTAATTCCATTGTGATCTGAGAGCAGACATTGTATAATTTCTATTCTTTTAAATTTGATAAGGTGTGTTTTTTGGCCCAGAATGTGGTCTATCTTAGTGCATATTTCATGTGAACTTTAGAAGAATGTGTATTCTGCTCTTGTTGGATCAAGTAGTCTATAGATGCCAATAATATTCAGTTGATTGATGGTGTGTTGAGTTCAACCCCGTCCTTACTGATTTTCTGCCTGGTGGATTTGTCCATTTATGAGAGAAGAGTGCATCTGTTTTTTAGGTTGTTGTAGCATATATCAGCTCCTTTCATTTTATTGCTGAATAGTATACTATTGTATGGGTTTACATTTTATCTATTTCTACCAGGAATATTTGAGTGTGTCCATTTCAGAAGAACTGGTATCCTCTTCAAAACAGTAAATTAATAGATCATTCAATTGCAAAATATGTCATAATTTCTGCTCTACTTGACCTATATTTTTGCCTTTATACATGCCCAGGATGTTCTTATCCCATGTAAGTATATCATAAACATTTTTTCTAAACCTATGCAATTCTTTTTTTTTTTTAAGATTTTATTTATTTATTTGAGAGAGAGAGAGAGAGTGCACAGAAGCAGAGTGAGAAGGAGAAGCAGATTCTCCACTGAGCAAGGAGCCAGATGCGGGGCTCAATCCCAGGACCCTGAGATCATGACCTGAGCAGAAGGCAGACATTTAACCAACTGAGCCACCCAGGTGCCCCTAAACCCATGCAATTCTTGAATAAGGACTTCACAAGCCCGTTATTGAAGCACTCCTAGCTTCTACTGAAGTCTAAAATATAAGTTGCTCTGACATACCTAATACTTCCTCCTGGAAGTAGGGATTAGTTGATATTAAGTAAAGCAAGTAAGCCAATTAAGATGTGGTGCTATAATTAAAAACCTTATCTGTATTTTACTGTTTAAAAACTTTCATATTATCTCAGCCAATCCTTTCAATAACCCTGCAAGGTAAGCAGAAAAGATATTTTAATCCCATACAGATAATGAAACAAATGAAGAGCGGTTAAGAAGTAAAATCTGGCAGAGCTGAAACTCAAAACCAGATGCCCCAGTGTTCATTGTATTTCACTCAAACCCTATTGCACCATTTTCCACTGTGCCTGTCATAGTGCTGGTGGGTGTGTGTGCGTGCGTGCGTGTGCGCGTGCATGCATGTGCGTGTGAATTCAAATCAAAGAGAACAGCATATATAAAGCTAGAAAGGACTGGCTACATAATTTGTGGGCTGCAGTGAGAAACACAAATTTGGGGCAGCTTGTTAAAATATTAAGAATTTCAAGATGTTGACAGCAGAGCCTCAAACCACGTGCGGGGCCCCTGTGAGCTCAAGGTCCCAAGTCACGTTTCGTAGTCCTTGAGTGCCACGAGGCCGGCCACACGCACGCCCTATTTAGGCAACTCCCAGTAAGAATGAGGTGTCAAAAAAAACGAGGTGAAAAAGTGAAGCAGAGTGGATAGGTGGGGCAGCAATTCCTAGAAGCTACATCACTACAGTTTTATGTTCTGTGCTAATATTGTCAATTTATCTCAAAGGCAGAGGGATAATTTTAATTGGAAGAATTGAAACTCAATTTATATTAAAAAAAATCTACGTGACATATATTTAAGGATGGATTTTTAGGTGAAAAACTGGAAGGAAGAAGGTGAATTAGGAAGAGATATCTGTAATTCAGAAAGTGTAAGGGCCTCAAGGCCATGAGACTGGAAATGCAGAACAAGGGCCAGATGTGGGAGCTACTGCTCTTGGAAGGTGGGCGCTTACTTGGCCTTTGAACGCCCTGGAGCACCAGCTTAGCTCTTGTACCTCCCTGTGCCTCAGCTTGGAAAGTCCCTCGAGACAGAAAGCTGGGGGTTTATCATAAGGCTCATCACATTTGCATCGCCTCTTTTAGGAAACACGGTTTTGTGCTGCCAGTGTCTAAAAGCAGTCATTTCTTATATTTTCTCCAGTTCTAAAATTGAAAGAAAAAAAAACCCCAAAACCAAAAAAAACCTGTATGCAGCAAGCACAGTAGCAGTTCGTCCGTAATGGCTGGAAGAGGAAGACCAGTGGTATACTTTTGATCTCCCCTGGTGGGTTAGTGAACATTCTGGGAGTAATTTCTGCAGTGGCGAAGGAAACAGAGTAAGAAAGCATTTTAAACATATTAAAATGAGGTGCCAATTGCCCTTTTGTATTTTTATTATTTGGAAATAGAGAGAACCCCCAACTTCTTGCAACTCCCTGAGTAAACGTCTAAGTAAACGACAAAGCTGTTTCCCCAAGAGTAACATGCGAAACTTCTAGCCGGGAAACCAGGGAGATTGGCAATTGTCTAGGACAGTATCTGCTTATTTGGATTTCGCCTAGCACGAGCCTTAAATCAACCAGCGTGCACTGGTTCAGCAGTTTGCATCCTTGCACTAGTATTTATTAGTTTATAGGAACCACTCTATCTCGGCTACATTAACCGCAATTAGGAATGCCATGAAGGAAGAAGTGTTGTTCTTTGCATTGCATTGTACTTTGAAAAACTGATTTTTTGGAAGAAAATGACTTTCCAGGAAGAATAAAAAACTATGACCATCCTCTGGATCTCTAATGTCTCCAATTCCACTAGCTCTCTGCCTCACACAGTATTTTGGCCATTCCTTTAACTTTAGGTTTTCAGAGTAAGCTCTCAAGGGCTCATTCCCTTCTTAGCAATTAGGATATGGTGCCATTAGGTAATGATAGATGCCTTAACTTACAGAGTCTTTAATAAATATTGAACAAATATTTTCTGCATGTGTACTACTTATAAGCTGTAATTGCAGGAGCCAGTGTTCACTGTGATTTTTACAAATCAAAAGCAGAACATTTTTTTAAAAAGCTGTTTTTCTGTTTTGGAGCCTAACATGGCAAATTAAGTGTAAATGAAGCTGGTTTCGGCTGAAGATAATCCGAAACAATCTCGAGCGCTTAGGGCTCCAATGCCTATGATTATGTCTGATGCTGGTTTGGGTGCTGTAGTAGGTTCTCCAGAAGAAATAGAACCAAGAGTAATATATAGAGAGATAGATGTATAGATATCTTTACTAGATAAATTCCCACGAATCCTTTTTATAACTAGATGGTATAATGTTGAAACAACAAATTACTTTTGCAGAACATAATTTTCCCTTACTGATGTTTTGTTTCAATTTAAATCTTAGTCAAATAGTTTAGTGCCCTGGCTGGATAATGCACTTAAAAGGCACTTTATCTGGTCTTACTGCTCAACTGGAGCAGGACAGTCCTTTTAGAGCTTGGTATGTAAGACAAATTAAACAAGTTTAAACTGGTGACAGTTCAGGTGAGACAGGGAAATAGGTTCCCTTTGTTTTTTCCCAAAGTCTTCTACTCAGTATTGCCACTCTCACTGTGGTGTCCAGGAAATAGAAATTCATTCCCATGAGAAATTCGGCCTCTGCTTGCTCTTCTCAGGACTTGAATCCCTAGATGCCGTCGTTTCTCGTCTTGACTTTCATTCTCACTGGCATGCGAACATAATACTGACGTTCAAGGGGGACACACACTTGGGTTGACACCACCTCTCACTAGTTCTTGATTTTGTCCAGGGCACCTACCCTGTTTAAATCTTAGTTTCCTCATCAGGAAGATGGAAATGATGATATTCTCTACTTAACAAAAGAGGTAATATATGGAAACTTCTCTGGTGCAAAGTAAGCATTCCATGAATATCACCTCTTGTATTAGTTCTTAACAATTCTTCCTCATGCGGTGCTAGGAGCTTGTTGGCAAAGGCAGCTGAGGCAGGAGCAGGAGAGCTGCTGGGGATAAACAGTGAGGCTTCTGCTGACAGAGAAGGACACAGCAAAGACAGCGACCAACGTGTAATAACTGCTTTTCAAAAACCCACAGCACTTGGTTTACAAGTGGGTGTACATCATTAGGAGGTAGGATATTCAGGGAACAAGAGGAAGGCTAATGGAACCTGAATGGCATGCATCGGTAGGAGATGGAATTGGGAATAGTCAGAAGGCGTATTGTGTAAGTCCACACAGATCATGGCAAAGACTTAAAATTTTGTTCAAAGTATGAAGGAAAGCCATGGTGATGTAGAAATGTTGGGGTTTGGAGCTGACAGCCAAGAAACAATTCTTAAGACGTCTTTGGTGCAAAAAGGTGATTTTATTAAAGCATGGGGACAGGACCTGTGGGCAGAAAGGGCTGCAATGGGGTCCTGAGGAGTGGACCATGATATACTTTCAAGTTGGGAGGGGTTAGGGATAGTGTAAGTCTCTAGGGCATTATGGAAGCAAGGTTTCCAGGACCTTGAGGGGGCTAGCTATTGTTAGAAAAGGTCATTTATTACTGTCCAATAAAAACTTAGTCATGAGACCCTTCAGATGTAAATCAGTGGGCCATATGCTTGGAGGATGACTGCTAACATATATCTTAGGGGGTAGAGATAAAGGAAGTTTCCAAAGGAATTTTTATATGCTAAAGTAGACTTACAGGATCCTGGAGGATTGGGATAATGTTAAGCTAAAATTGCCTTTTGCCCTGAGCAAAATATTAACATGGAGGCAGCTGAGTTCCTATAGGAAGGTCACTCTGCCTCTGTCAAGGACTTGTCCATGGGCTGTGAGTAGTAAGGAGATTTAATTTTTTCTTTTGCCTTTGTTTCCCACATCAATGGGATAGGTTTGAGGAGAATTCAGTTATGGACTGATTTACATTTTTAAAAAGATCTTTTCAAATCTTTTCATAGAGAATGGATTATGGAGGGAAAGATAGAAGCATAAAGACTAGAGAGGATGTTATGGCAGTGA
Organism: Phoca vitulina; assembly: GCF_004348235.1. Taxonomy (NCBI): domain Eukaryota; kingdom Metazoa; phylum Chordata; class Mammalia; order Carnivora; family Phocidae; genus Phoca; species Phoca vitulina. Next base: position 85,215,807 of record NW_022589706.1, read on the forward strand.
ACTGGGAGGGAAATTCTAACAACCTGTTTGGAGAGGTAGGGGTGGAGAGAGAGAACTAGTTGCAGTCATGGCGCTCACTGATGGTACTGCTGACAGGACTTCCTTTTTTTTTTCAAATTTTATTTTATTATGTTATGTTAGTCACCATACATTACATCATTAGTTTTTGATGTAGTGTTCCATGATTCATCTGACAGGACTTCCTGATGGATTAAACTAGGCTGTGAGAGAAATCAAGGGTGATGCTTAATTTTTGTTTATAGGAGGGTCATTAATTGAGATGGGGCAGAATGTGTGAGGATCAAACTTTGGGGGAGAGAGGTCAAGGGTTATGCTTTGGCCATGATGTGTATGAGACGCTAGGCCATGACTTCAGCTAGGATTAGACATGGTTATAACGATAGCTTAAATAAGATGGACTTTTGTTTTTCTCTATCACGGAAGTCTGGAGGTAGGTGATCCAAGGCTGGTGAAGCAGATCTGCTTCGCGAGGTCCCTAGAATTTAAGGCTGTTTCCAGCCTTCTGGTCTGCCATCCCTTGGCCCTGGTCCTCATGAGCTGAGCTCGACTTTGCACAATTAGAAGCACGTTTCAGAAAACAAGGTGCAGGAAGGAGAAAGGCATGGCAAAGGCATACGGCAGCCAGCTTATAAGGAACATTCCTGGTAGCTGGCAAGATACCTCACCTTATATCTTAGTGACTTAGATCAATCACACAGTCACAACCAGCTGCAAGGAACTCTCAGAAATGGGGTTTTTATTCTGGGCCTCTTGTGTTCCAACTAAAAATTCTATTACCGAAGAGTAAGGGGAGAATGGGTATTGGGAGACCACAAATTTCTGCCATGCCTGGTTTGTTCTCTCCCTATTTCTCAGGACCTTCATGTCTCTAAATTTACTTGGCAATTTAAGGCCTCATCTTATTTGACTTTTCAGCACATTCTATACTGTTGATCATTTCTTTCTCAATACACACCCTTCCTTTGGCTTCTGTGTCACAGTTTTCTTGTTTCTTGTCTTCTTCAAGTTGTTTTTACTCTGCAGACTGCCCTCCTAACTCCAAAAGCAAGTTAAATGGCTCACAATGGCCAAGTGCCAGCCTTTCTTGGGGTCGCTTCTCCAGGTCCACTGGCAGCTCCTCTTCTTGTCCTGAACCCTGTCCATTTGGCCCTAGCCCAAGACTAGTACCTGAGGATCTAACAGACTCCCAATAAGAAGGAAGGCGAATGTGTTTCTCTCAAGTCCTAGCTGGATTTATCCATGGCTAAAAGATATTAGTGATTACGATCCCATGACTGCCCCTACAGCAATGTGCTGTGTTTGCTGTGAGAGACACTGAATATCTCCCTGAGAGTCCCTCCTCAAACTGCTCATCACTGAACTATACACCACTCCTGAAGGGCCTCTAATTCCTTTCCCCAAATTGTCTTTGGAATTAAGCAAATTAAACAAATAGATGTTTCTAGAAAGTCTTTGTTAAACTACATGTGTTACCTGAGAAAGGGTGTGAAAGTCCGTGGGCGCTTGTAAGTCAAAACGTGATTCATTTTGGCTCCTTTTGAGTCCCTGACACCCTGTGAAATCGTGTCACAGGGCAGGGGTAGCTCAAAGTAATGTCCCAATAAAGGAATGGTGTTGAAAATTTCTTGTTTCCCATCCACGGTAGCAGTACTCATTACAAAACATCTCATCACCAAGATCAGAATCCTGTTTAAAAAAGGAAGTTGGGTAGTTGTCGGCAGTGCAAATCAACTTTCAAGTGTAATAAGCAATTCAAGACAGGCTCTGTTGATGGAAAGTAACTACCTTAGAGCCTGATTTAGTTTGGTGCTTCATGAGTCATGAACTCATTTTCTTGGCTACTTTGTGGAATCCATTTTTTCCTCTTCTCGGCTCTACTTCTCAGGGGGTGATGGTTCCCATCACTACTAAAAGCAGGAGATCTTCTGCCAGTGGCCACTGAGGGCATGACTTCCAATGCCAACCAGTAATTCTGCATGCTTCTTATGATTGAAGCCAAGAGCACTGATGTCCGTGTAAGGGGGTATCTTTCGAAGCCAGCAGCCCTGTCTCTGGCCATTGTTTAAACTTCTATCCCCAGTGCAGCAGCTGTGTTTTCTTTCAGATAGTTTGCTGAACAGTTCTACTCTTTTCTTCTTTGTAGCTTCCTCATGCTACAGTTCAGAGAAATCTGTGAGGACTGGATAGGAATGCAATTCATTTCGTTATTCAACAAATATTTACTCAACACCTGCCATGTACTCACACTGTTCTAGGTTTTATCCACATCAATGGATAAAATAGATGAAGTCCTTGCTCTCATGGAGCTTATATTCTTGTCTGTGGTGTGGGAGAAGACAATAAAGATATGACAAACATGAAGCCCAGTGTCAATTCCCCTTTTTCCTTTAGAAACTTTTTCATTGTTCTTGAATGAAACTTGTGAGCCTTGATGCTTTTTTCTCTAAAAAATTTATTTTTCAAGATGTCCTGGGCCGTTCATATCAATAGACTCACGATGATTCACTCCATTTGACTCCTGGGATAAACATAGGATAAGTAAGATTAGGACCCTTGCTACTTCACAAACAAAGCAAGGGTTTGAAAAAGAAGCCTGCTGACGATCTCACACTTTATAGAACACATAAACCTCACCCAAGATAAAGTATCAGGTCAACTTGCCAGTTTGAAGATGAAAAGATTTTAATTTCCCAAACATAATCTGCAACCTAGAGAAGACCTAGCTGTTGCTCCATCAACCTCAGCTATAGTTTTGGAGATCTCCGTGGGGATACATTGCAAAGCTGCCTTACGTGTGCAGTTTGACACGGAGCCTTTCAAAGACATTTCATGATGGAGCATAGCTGATGTTTTCATTTTTTTATTTTTTTAAAGATTTTATTTATTTATTTGACAGAGAGAGAGCACACAAGCAGGGGGAGCTGCAGGCAGAGGGAGAGGGAGAAGCAGGCTCCCAGCTGAGCAAAAGCCCCATGCGGGGCTCGATCCCAGGACCCTTGGATGATGACCTGAGCCGAAGACAGACACTTAACCATCTGAGCCACCCAGGCGCCCTGCAGTTGATGTTTTTAGAAGCCCAAGTTGATGAGGCAACATCATTCATGTCACAGACATCTGAGTGAGCATCTTCTAATGTGAAACTGTCTGGAGCAGAGTACACGTGCCAACAGGGTCTGCTGACGTCAGGAAACAGTCTCTATAAGATGTCTCAGGCCAGTTCAGACATGCCAACACTTGTTAACGCTTGCTTGGCTATCGAAGCTCTCCTTGTGGTTTCAAGGGTGCAGACTAAGAAGTCATCCACCGAGAGGGGTGCCTTGAGTGAACAGGCCCCTTGATGTCTGTTAGCAAAGTCTAGGGGCTACCATTGCCTCTCATATTATCTGGGTTAAAGCAATTTATATTGTTGACAAGAACGTGAAGCCTCAGGGTGGTATCAAATTTATAAAGGGCAGGGCATGGTGTCGGTGCCCTGAAATCTTGTACTCTCAAGTGGCTCTGTGCTTGATCAAAACCCAGTAAAGATAGGGCGGTTTCTCACAAAGGCATTTACTGGTGGGGTTAAGGCCTTCATACTTTGAAATTATTGAACCACAGTTTGATGTTGCTGGAAGTTAACAATTTGCAGGGCATGTTCCTAGAAAGCCAAGCCTCTCCAGGTCATTCAGTGATTCATTCCACAAGTATTCATTGTGTGTCTACTATGTGCCAGGTACTATTCTAGGTATCGGGGACACAGCAGTGAATGATACTGACAAACATCTTTGCCCCTCATGGTATCTACATTCTAGCTGGGAAGTCTAAGGCTGACTGACCCATTAGACGAAGTAAACACAGTGCCTAAGGCCTTTAATTTTAACTTCTTTTAAAATCAGAAGAAAAAGAATACAAAATAATGAATGGAGTCAGACTATATTTGTCTTTATATCAATATGGTCATCATATAAATTTTTTAATTGTGTGTGTGTGTGTTTGCAAGAAGGGGGGCTCACACAAGCAAAAATGCCTCGGATCCATGAAAGTCATATGCAGCCTACGGGGAGACAGACAATAACCAAGATTTTAAAAATAAAATATATAGTGTATTAGAAAAAAATAAGAAAGTGGGAATTAAAAGTGTTAGGGAAAAGGGAGCTCAAATTTTACACAGGGTGTTTCAGAAGCAAAGTTTTCTGAGCAAGTGCCGTTTGAGTACACCTGAAAGAGGTGAGGGAGGTGTTTGACACCTTGTATGGAGATTATTCTTGGAAGAGGGAGCAGCAAGGGCCGAGGCCTGGAGGTGAGAAGATGCTTGATATCTGAATGACAGCGAGGGGGCCAGTACGGCTAGAGGGCAAGTACACAGAGAAAAACAAACAGGAGAGGAGTAAAAGAAGTCAAAGAGGTGGCTAAAGGTCAGATCCTGTGGGGTTTATGTAAGGTGATAGAATGAACTCTGACTTATATATTGACCTGATTTATATGTCAAAGGGATCTTTTTATGTCTTCAACATCTAACTCCACACTTGGCTTTCAATAAATATTTTTCAGTTGAATTTTTCAGTTTCTGCTTGTCAGAAAGGGACAGCAAAAAACCCCCTATGGAAGTGCCATGCACCGTTCTTTCCAAAGTACTCTCCGAGGAAGTGTTAAACCTTCTTGTTCTTCACTCATAGCTCCCTGAAGAGCATTTCCTTTAGAGCATTTATTCTGGTTTGCAATTCCGTGTTTATTTGGATGATTATTTAAGGTCTAGTTTGCCATCTAAGCCACATGAGGGTAGAAACCATATTTATTCTAATCTCCTTTCCCCTAGCATCTAGCACAGTGTGTAGAATATAATAGTGACTCTAGTACTCTATGCTGAACAAAAAAGGAAGAGAAAATAATTATTTGTATCAAGTTCGTTTTATTTGGATTTACCTATTGAATAAACTCTCCTGGCCTCTAAAAATCTACTTTTGAAACTAATGGGGGGAAATCTGAAGACTTGACCTAATCTTTGATGTCAACTGGTAGTATTAAGCTGATAATCCTTCCATCTGCCCATCACAATCATCGACAGTCCACATGGCACTCTTCTTACTGAGTTGGTATGCAACCTCACATAACCTTCCCCACACACTGTCCCAGGTGCCCACTACCAACATGCTCTGATTGGCACTCACGATAAAACCCATCTGCTATCCTTCATCTCAATCAAGCCAAATGACCTCAAGTCAACCTCTCGCCCCCAGTGGGCTAAATCCGCAAATTTAATCTGACATTTATGGGCATTATATCTGCAAAGTCAATGTGACTAATTAGCACCCGCTTCTAGTACCCTTTGTCCATCAACTCTTTGCTGTTCTCGCTGAAAGGAAGGTCTTTGCTATCATTGGACCAGCTCGAACTTAGTAGTTGATCTGTGATGCTACTGCAGCAGATGTTTCTCCAAATAAAACTCATTGCTCAGTGAAGTGTTCTTCTGGGTCTCGCTTTTGCAATTCAGAATTTCTATTGGGTCCTAAAATGTCATTACATTTCCTGAAAACTGTGCTTTCTGAGCTTTTTCTATTTTCTCTAATACCATGATTTTATATACTGTTTGTTTTCAGGAGTTTTGGACTCAGTGTAGCAAGGGTAGTATAGGTCCATTGCAACCCCCAGTCACAGGATCCCTTCTAGTCTCCTCTCATTCCCAACAATTCCAATTCTGAGAAAGCAAGGACCCAAACTTAGAATTTGAGAGGGAGAATTTGAGTGTTCTGCAGTGCAAGCTCTGAGGGGCTGGGAGAATCTGATTTGAAAGGCATGATGGGTAGAGGATATTAGTGATGCTTTAGGACTCTGGACAGACAAAACACGGCATGACACACCAAGTTCTGGATGAATGTGTGGTTGCTGTTATTGCTATTTTGACTGCTACTGATTATACATTTACTTTGTATTTAATGATTGTATATATTTTATTATTCAGTCCCTTATCAATCCTACGATATGGATATTATTATTTTATTCCACTTTACCGATGAGGAAACCGGACAATGAAAAGTTAGGTACTTTCACAGAGTTGCTTAGTGAGCAAATAGTATAACCAGGATTTGAACCCAGATCTCACAATTTGTGCTCTTAACTATTTCCCTCAGGCCTTGCTACTGAAGTGCACTTAGAGTGTAGAATGGGGAAGACCAGAAAGACACCAGAAATCCTACTTCCTTATTCTTGTCTGGGGCTGGTCCTACACCCTCCCCAGACAAATCGGGAGGAATTGAACTATCTTGATTACTGCTGTTTCTACTACCTGGACAGTGCCTCACAAACAAGCGCTAAACAAATATTTGTGGAAGAAATAAATGACTTAGAATCAGAGGTTCAAAGCTACCCTCACATAGTTCTTTGTTTCTAGCACAAATCTTTCCAAAAGATTTGTTTTTTTATTTTTTAACAGCTTTTTAAAAAAGATTTAATTCTTTTTTTTTTTTTAACTTTAAGTAATCTCTACACCCAATGCAGGGCTTGAATTTACAACCCCAAGATGAGTTGCATGCTCTACCAACTTAGCCAGCCAGGCGCGCCTCCAAAAGAATTTAAGTGAAGACTTTGATGAGGTTGTTTTAGAAAGAAGAAATGGTATTCAGTGGTTAGCTGTGGTTCTTTTAGATCACACTGCTCAGGGCAGGTTCCTTGCTGTGAGCACTGCCTGAGAGCCCCTGTTTATCAACTTGCTAAGTGACCCCGGGGTCTTCATCGGAAATATTGCTCCTTGCTTTCTATTCTAAACTTCAGCATAACACACTGATGATGACTAAACAGGTGTTAGTTTTCACCCTAGAGGACTCTGCATTTCAATGATGAGCAGGAGAATTCCTGTGAATAGGGTTGAGGCAGATCCTCACATTGTGCTCTCTATCAGGGGAATCACAAGGCCATTGTGGAACTCATTGCCCACCCGAGCCCCCAGGCATTTAGAAAATGTCCTTCATACCATTAGTTAGAGGACCTATCTGTATCTAATTACTTCCTGGTTTTGACACAGATAAACTGAACTACCCAAATCTCCTCTCATGAGCATAGATTATCTTCTAATGTTTCAGGTAGTTTTGCGGAGAGGTGATATTTAAATAAGCCTCCTAAAAACAGTGATCGTGTCTAAACTTTTAAGCTCTGTGTTGAATGAAACAGCCATCTCATCATCCCTCATATCAGTTTACTACCAGGTAAATATTTAGTTCAGATGACAAACAGTTCTGTATTGTACTGTTGAAAACGTTACTTGTAGCTAAGCCCAAATCTCCGATTGTCCTCTTCCCATTGCCCTGTCCTTGATGGAACTCCTTCTGAGCTTCCCTTTAGTTTCCAAAAAAGTCCCCTAGAGCAGTGGTTCTTAACTGGGTGCAATTTTTCCACCAGGGGATATTTTGCAATATCTGTAGACATTTTTGTTTGTTATGATTGGGAGGATGCTACTGGAATCTACTGGTAGAAAGTAAAGATGCTGCTAAACATCCTGCAATGTAGAGGACACCACACACACACGCGCACGCGCACGCGCACACACACACACACAATGATCCCTCCTAAGACATCAACCGTGCTGCTGCTGGGAAACCCTGTCTCTACAGTATGAGGAATATTAATATCCTGGTGGTCCTAGTGACCACCATAGAGACATCTCTTATCTGTATTTATTGAATTTAATTGTATTGACATGAAAACAGCAAACCTGATATTTGTAAATAGGTAGAGGAAAACGAGCAATTCACAGAAATTATAAAGATTAATTATTAAGTGACGATGCTGGGCTAGGCATTATGTCCTTACAACTCCATGAAAAAAGTATTGCTCTTTTCTCCATTTTACAGAATGGAAGTGAAGTTCAGAGAGAAGTTAATAAACACGCTTAAGGTCACATAGATTGAAAAAAAAACAGAGCCAGTATTTGAATCCTAGTGTGACTCCAGAGTTCATATTCTTTCCACGACAGCTTCAGAATGATCCTTTCCCATTGGGAAGAAAAGCACAGAAATAAAATTCTCGAATGAATCCTCATTCCCTGAAATTCCTACTTCACAGCCAAGAGGCATATGAATCCATCCCCTGACCTGCTTTTTCCCATCTGCCTCCCAGTGCAGCCTCCTGCACAGGAGGAGACGGGTACAAAGGGGGGACACCCACACTGGCGCTGTGATCTTAACTATTTCTTTTTTTTTATTATGTTCTGTTAGTCAGCATACAATACATCATTAGTTTTTGTGTGATCTTAACCCTTTATGCAGCACTTTGAAATCTTCCTCTTATTTATCCCTTTCGGTAATCCTCTGAAATAGGCAGTACAAACATTTTCATGCTCCTTTTAGGCAGGAGAAAACTCAAGTTTGATAAGGTAGATTGCCAAAGGCCATCTGTCTTGTAAGGAGCAGAGAAAGAATCCAGATTTTGACTTCTCGCTTGCGCATTTTTCTTGTGCTTTGTGCTGGAAGTGCCTCACTGAGCCTCCCTTTTAACCATTTCCTCACTTGTACATGAATAATTTTGTGGCCTTTATTCCAGAAAAAGTCCAAGGCTGCCATTGCAATATACCATGATTGAGCTGGTGGCCTTTGTTTCAGTTTTCTCATCTACTTCATATTGTGGGGTGACGATTAGCCAAGCCCCTCCCTGCCCCTTCTCAGAACATCTGTACAGCTATGTCTAAATATGTACATAAAACTTTTGATTCACTTTAAAATTGTACCATAAGAATGCATACTCTTTTACAGTGTTATAAATATGTTTCTTCCAATTTTTCCAGGACTGGGCAGTCATAATCAATACTCCAAGGAGGTCTCTCTCTTCTTAAACTGAAATTGTGATTCTTGTGCTGTGGGGTCTTGAGGACGATGGAGCTGATTAACTTCCTTCTTTGGTGCCCACCCAGGAACAAAAGATCTTATAAGATTGGCTATTTGGGGCGCCTGGGTGGCTCAGTCAGTTAAGCGTCTGACTTCAACTCAGGTCATGATCCCGGGGTCCTGGGATCGAGCCCCACATCGGGCTCCCTGCTCAGTGGGAAGCCTGCCTCTCCCTCTCCCACTCCCCCTGCTTGTGTTCCCTCTCTCACTGTGTCTCTCTCTGTCAAATAAATAAATAAAATCTTAAAAAAAAAAAGATTGGCTATTTGACCAATTTCATTGAAATTCTCATCCACTTCCTACACGAATGTAAATTCCAGCAGAGTAATGTAAAGAAATAAACCATTACTAATGCTAGATAAAAATATGGGTGACTATTCATTTGATTTCTAGATCAAGAAAAATTTTATATGCGCAGAAGCAATGAAAGAATTCTCAAAGGAGTAGAGCACCAAGGTTGAGAACCAAAGCTTGGAAAATTTTCCGTCCCAAAAGTTGTAAATAAAATTAAAAGGCAGCCATGGAAGTAGAGACTGGAAGGGGCGGGGGCTTCGGAGATGCTGCTCGTGGTCTGTTTCTTGGTCTTGGGCTGGTTACATGGTGAATACACTTCTCATTAAGTGGTACACTTATTTTATATTCATATGTATGTGTATATATATCAACAAAAAGTCAAAGACAGAGAAAGGCAAAAGCAAACTTGTATATTTCATGAGTATGACTAACATAAATGCAAAATAATAATGAAACTCAAACAATCCAGAAGAAAATTGACCAGAGAAATGGAAATAATTAATGAACACAAAAACATTTAAAATATTTTTAATAATAAAAGCAATGCATGTATATGCTAAAAAAAACTTTCAACAATACAGAATAATATAGAATAAAAATTAAGATTACTTCATTCTTCCTTGACTCAGTCTTGCTCCTCTGGAGGAAATCACTATTAACAGTTTCTTTTTCATCCTTCCAGAAATTTTCTATGTTTAGTATAAATGGAATTACACTATGACAGTGCTCATAATATTACCTTCCAGAAAATTTCTATTAATAAACATACATATATATTTAAAGCAAATGAAATCATACTGCACCGCATATCCATTTTTGCTTTGTTTTGTTTTGTTTCACTGAACAATGTCTCCTGGGGATCTTTCTTTATTTAGTACATGAAAATCTACTTCATTGTTTTTCATGGCTTTGCATTATTCCATTGTACCATGATTTACTTAACTATTTCTCTATTGGACATTGAGGCTGGTTTGTGTGTGATCGTGCACATGTGCATGTGATTATAAGTGATGTTGCAATTAAAATTTCTATAATTATTTTGGGACATTTGTTTAAACAATTGTCAGAAAATTCCTAGAAATGGAACTACGGAGTCAAATGCATAGTATTTTTTAAGTTTTGTGAAGTAGTTCCAAATTGTTCTTCAGGGAGTTTGCTCCATAATATAGGTTTGTGTAAGGTATATATATGACTGTGCTTGCTGTCTTCCCATACCTTTACCAGCACTAGGTATTATCAGTCTTATTAATCCTTGACAATCTAATTGGTTTAAATGGCTTTTACTTTTATTTTTTATAGAGACCTCCATTTTTTTAGAGAACTTTTAAGTTTACAATAAAATTAAGAGGAAGATACAGAGATTTCACATAAACCTCCTGCCCCCACACATGCATAGCTTCCCCCATTATTTTTTTTTTTTTTTAAAGATTTTATTTATTTATTTGATGGAGAGAGAGACAGCGAGAGAGGGAACACAAGCAGGGGGAGTGGGAGAGGGAGAATAGCTTCCCCCATTATTAACATCCCTCACCAGAATGGTACATTTTTCTTTTTAACCAAGGATGAACCTACACTGACACATCATAGTCACTCAAAACTCGTGGTTTGCTTTAGGGTTTGCTCTAGGGTTTGCTCTTGTTGTATATTTATAGGTTTGGGCAAATGTATAATGACATAATCATAATATCATACAGAGTATTTTCATTGCCCTAAGAATCCTCTGGGCTTTGACAATTCATCCTCCCCCCACCCCCAACCCCACTCTTGCCAACCATGGATATTTTTAGTCTTCATAGTTTTGCCTTTTTCAGAATGTCATATAGTATCAGAATCATACAGTATGTAGTCTTTTGAGGTAGGTTTCTTTTACTTAGTAATATGCATTTTAGGTTCCTCCATGTCTTTTCATGACTTAGTAGCTCATTTCTTTTTTAGAACAGAATAACATAAAAAAAAAAAGAACAGAATAACATTTCGTTGTTTGAATGTACCAATATTTATTTATCCATTCTTCTACTGAAGGACATTTTGGTTATTCCAAGGTTTGACAATTATGAAAGATGCTTCTATAAACATCTGTGTGCAGGGTTTTGTTGGTCAGAAGTTTTTAATTCCTTTGGCTTATTAAATACTGAGAAGTACAGTTGCTGAATCATATGATAAGAGTATATTTAGTTTTGTAAGAAATTGCCAAACTGGGACACCTGGGTCGCTCAGTTGGTTAAGCGTCTGACCTTGGCTCAGGTCATGATCTCAGGGTCCTGGGATCAAGCCCCACCTTGGGCTCCATGCTCAGTGGGGAGTCTGCTTATTCTTCTCCCTCTGCCCTCCCTCCGCTCATGCTCTCTCTTTCTCTCAAATAAATATGTGAAATTAAAAAAAATTAGAAATTGCCAAACTGTCTTCCAGATTGGCTGTAACTTTTTTTTTTTTTTTTTGCATTCCCAGAAGCAGTGAGTGAGAGTTCCTGTTGCTCCACCAGCATTTGTTATTGTAAGCGTTCTGGATTTTGGCTATTCTAATTGATTTACAGTGATAACTCATTGTTTTGATTTGCATTTCCTTGATGATATATGATGTGGAACATCTTACCCATGCTTGTATGCCATCTATATATCTCTTTGATGAGGTATCTGTTAAGATCTTTGGCCCATGTTTTTAATTGCGTGTTTGTTTTATTACAGTTGAGTTGTAAGACTTCTTTGAATATCTTAGATACCACTCCTTTATGAGATAGATTTTTTGCAAATATTTTTTCCTACTCTATGGCTTATCTTCTCATTCTCTTAACACTGTTTTTCACAGAGCAGAAGTTTTTGATTTTAATGTTGTCTAGCCTATTAATTAGGTTTTTCCTGGATCATGCTTTTGGTGTTGTAGCCAAGAAGTCATCTCAATATCCAAAGTTATCTAGGTTTTGTCCTATGTTATCTTCCAGGACTTTTATAGTTTTGCATTTTACATTTAGTTTTGTGATCCTTTCTGACTTAATATTTGTGAAGGGTATAAGATCTGTGTCTAGGTTAATTTCTTTGCATGTAGATGTCCAGCTGTTCTAGTACCATTTATTGAAGAGAATATCTTTGTTCCATTGTATTCCCTTTGTTCCTTTGTTATGATCAGTTGACTATATTTATGTGGATCTATTTCTGGGCTCTTAATCTGTCCCATTGATCTATTTGTCTAATCTTTTGTCAATACACACTGTCATAATTACTTCAGCTTAATAGTAAGTCTTAAAGTTGGTAGTCTCTATTCTTCAACTTTGTTCTCCGTCAGTATTGTTTTGGCTATTCTGGTCTTTTGCCTCTCCATATAATTTTTTGAATCCGTTTGCCCATATCTACAAAATAATGTGGTGGGATTATGATTGGGATTGCACCGAATCTATAGATAATTGGGAAGAATGGACATCATGTCAATATTAAGTCTCCCTATCCATGAATATGGATTCTCTCTCCACTTACTTAGTTCTTCTTTGACTGTGCATCAAAATTTTGTAGTTTTCATCATATAGATCTTGTACATACTTTGTTAGATTTATACTTAAGTATTTCATTCTGGGGGTGCTAATGTAAATGGTATTTTATTTTTACTTTGTATATAGGAAAGTAATTGACTTTTGTATATTAACCTTGTGTCCTGCAACCATGCTACACTCACTTATTTGTTCCTGGAGTTTTCTTTTGTCAATTCTTTCAGATTTTCTATATAGATAATCATGTCACTTGCTAACAAAGACAGTTTTATGTCTTCTTTCTTAATCTGTATACATTTTATTTCCTTTTCTTTTCTTACTGAATTAGCTATGACTTCCAGTGCAATGTTGAAAAGCAATGGTTAGAGGACATCCTTGGCTTCTGCATGATCTTAGTGAGAAAGCTTTGAGTTTCTCACCATAAAGTATGTTAACTGTAGGTATTCCTTATTAAGTTGAGGAAGTCCCTCTCTATTACTAGTTTACAGAATGTTTTTCTCATAAAAGGATATTGGACTTTGTCAAATGCTTTTCCTGTGTGTATTGATATGATTATATGATTTTTCCTTTTCAGCCTGTGATGTGATGGAGTACATTAGTCAAGTTTCAAGTGTTGAACCAGTCTTGCATACCTGGAATAAATCTCACTTGATCACGGTATATAATTCTCTTTTGGATTTGGTTTGCTAATGTTAGGTTGAGGATTTTGCATCTATGTTCATGGCAGCTTTTTATTTTAAGTTTTATTTCTGCAATTATATGTGAAGTTGAGCATTTATGAAGAAATATTAAACCTCAGAACCTCAACAAAGTAAGGAGGGCATCCATGCTTGGGTGGGGTGGGGGAAGAAGGAAATGACAGTATTGAAGTCTGAGTGGGGAAGTCATTGACTATATAGTATTTAAAGCCACAGAGATGGATCACAATACCATGTGAGAAAGAAAGAAGAGAGAAAAGGACTGAGGATGGAACTAGAGAGCCTGTTTCTAACTCTAGTTTTGACCTGACCACGGCCTCTTTGAAACCAAGACATCCATTTTTTCTTTATCCTCAGAGAAGATCTCCCACTACCCAAATTTTCTGACAAATGACTTGTCAACAATGCTTGGGGTTTTTTCATAGTGTGATGGTTATTTTTATGTGTCAATTTGACTGGGCTAAGGAATGTTGGTAAATTGTTATTTCTGGGTGTGTCTTTGAGGGTATCTCTGGAAGAGATTAGCATTTGAATTGGTAGACTGAGGAAAGATTGCCCTCACCAAAGCAGATGGGCATCATCCAATCCACTGAGGACCTGAATAGAACAAAAAGGTAGAGGAAGGGAAAATTTGTTCTATGTTTGTGCTGGGATGTACATCTTCTCTTAACGCTTAGACATTGTTGCTTCTGATTCTCAAGTCTTGCACTTATACCCAGATTTATACCATCATCTTACGCCCATCCCATTCTTGGGCTTTTGGACTCAGACTGAGACTTAAACCATCAGCTCCCCTGGTTCTGAGGCCTTTGGACTCTGACTGAAATTCACCACTGGCTTTTCTTCTTCTCCAGCTTGTAGATGGCAGGTATAGGGACACCTCTATAATAATGTGAGCCAATTCCTATTATAAATCTCTTACATGTCTCTCTCTATATACATCTTATTGGTTCTGTTTCTCTGGAGAACCCTGACTAATACACATAGATTATGGAGGTCATTTCATAGGATTGACCTTTGTTCCTAGGGGCTAACCCTCTCCTCTCATGTTCCTCAACAGTTTTGATTCCATTTATAAAGAGATTTCTCTAAAGTCAATTTCTGTCTCTCCACAACTAGGAAACTCTTAGAAAGGCACTCACCTCTCCCCTGTATTTATCTGGCTCCCTTTGAGTTTTCCTGGTTTCTCAGAACAACACTGCCAGCTGAGAAAAAAAGTTAGGTAATATTCTCATCACTGCTCCAGCCCATTGCCAGAGAACTTCTCTAGTTGGCTCCAGCCTAAGGTCCTCTGAGCTGCTTGAATCCAGTTGGGTCACTGATTTCACAGATTCTACATTGGCTATTGCTCCTACTCTGGCTCGGAGCTGAGAATCCTCGATGTGTCTCTTATCCTCTTCCTACCATTCAAGGAGACATTTCTGGAAATGTGCTCCTATTGTGAATAATTTCTACAAGTTCCTGCAGGTGATCTAGACCACTGAATCTGCCTGCCCAGCCCTAATTCTCTGTAACCATCCTTGGGCCCTCTTCCCTTCTTTTTTGCATGGGCAGTTGCATAGCTGCCCGTCCCCATCCTATATCTGGTGCATTTGGTTTTACATTTATCTGCATGACAAACATTTTATTAGTTCATTCCCTTGTAATTCCTTGCATTTATTTGGAGAGGATTTTTTTTCTTAAAAAAATGTTTAAAATTTTGAAAAGGTAATATAATTTGATAAGTGAAAATGGTATTTTATTACAGTTTTATTTTACATTGGCTCTAACTATGAATGAGATTAAGTACTTTTTAATATTTAAAAGCCATTTGTAAGTGGTGAACTGTCTAGTAATTTTTTTTATATTTCTACTGGATCATTGATCTATTCTCTTTGATTAATGAAAACTCTTCATTTATTAAGGAAATTAGCACTTGTGATACATGTTGCAAACGTTTCCCCCAGTTTGTTGCTTATATTTTGATCTTATTTCCTTTTTTTATATACACAGAACTTTCTATTTTTATGTCATCCAATTTATCATTCTTTACTTTTTTGACTTCTGAGTTTTAAAAATTTAAAAAACGTTTTTCATACCTAAAATCATAAGAAGATCCTTTCACATTTTCTTCTATTATTTTCACACATTTCTTTTTTAACTATCATCATTTTGGCATGATTTTGTGATAGTCTTTATTTTTTAATTTATTATTATTATTATTTTAAGTAGGCTCCACGCCCAGAACGGAGCCCAAATCAGGGCTTAAACTCAAGACCCTGAGATCAAGACCTGAGCTGACATCAAGTCAGACACTTAACCAACTGAGCCACGCAGAGGCCCCTGTGATCACCTTTAAATGAATCTCTCTTCCTTCAGCTTCAGGACTCCTTGAATCCATTCTTCATACTGTAGCCACAATGATCTTTAAAATATAAGTTGAACCCTGGTACTTTACTGTTTAAAACAATTCATGATTTCCATAACCCACAGATAAAGTTCAGCTCCTTAACATGGCACACAGTGATGTGACCATTACTTTTTTTTTTTTCCCAGTAGGCTCTTCTGGTGATCATTCTGTTGTCCAGTTCCGTGACTATTCATGATGTTACTTCAGCCTGGCAGCTTTGTCTCTGTACCACTTCAATTCCATCTCCTTGGAAAATGCATGTTAATCCACCACTGTCCTGCTCATCTGTCACCTCCTTCATGAAGCGTCTTCTGGCCTCTGCCCATAAGGGTTCCTCAGCTCCAGCACCTTGTATGTACTTCCACTGTGTGTCCCTTATGGTATGGCATTGGCTGATTTACTCGTATTTTCTATTAGGGCAGGGGCCTTGTTTTATAAATGCTTGCACTCCCAGCGTATGTACGAATTTTGGAACATAACAACTGCTCAAGAATGGTTTCCTGGAATGAGTTCCTTATTCTGTTTCAGTATTACTCAGAGTAGGATTAGGAACCAGTTGCATCAGAATAACTCTGGGTCCCTATTAAAAAGTGGAAATTATTAGATCAACTGCAGACATGCCAAGTCAGACTGTGTTGCGATGAGGCTTAGGAATCCTTATTTTTACCAAGTTTCTGGAAATCCAAAAGCCTGCTTTTTCTTTTTTAATTGAGTTGAAATTCATGTAACATAAAATTAACCATTTTGAAGTGAGTAGTTCAACGGTATGTAGTGCATTTATCATGCTGTGCAGCACCACCTGTATAGAGTTCCAGAGTATTTTCATCACCCGGAAGGAAAGCAGTTTTCCAGGCAGCCGACAATCTTTTCTGTCTTTGTGGATTTCCTTATTATGGATATTTCCTATGAATGGAATAATACAATATGGGACCTTTTGTGTGTGGCTTCTTTCACTTAGCCTAACATTTTCCATGTTCATCCATAGTGTAGCATGTATCAGCACTTCATGCCTTTTTATGGATGAATAATATTCTATTGTATGGATGTAAGATCTGGTTTTGAGAACAGACTCCACTTAATTCTTGGCTTCAGAGAGGCAAGACACTTAGCCTCTCTATTTTTTTGTTTATTTTTTCTAAAAGATTTTATTTATTTATCTGACAGAGAGAGACAGAGAGAGAGGGAACACAAGCGGGGGGAGTGGGAGAGGGAGAAGCAGGCTTCCCGCTGAGCAGGGAGCCCGATGCGGGGCTCGATCCTAGGACCCTGGGATCATGACCTGAGCCGAAGGCAGACACTTAACGCCTGAGCCACCCAGGAGCCCCAGCCTCTCTGAGTCTCAATTTTCTGAACTCTAAAATGAGGATGGTTACACGAATTTGGACACCTGTGTTACAGAGTTGTGTGTTTAAGATGAGAGAATGCACATGAAAGTGCCTGCTACTTGATCAGGCCCAGTGGCAGGTGCCAGACCCAGAGCCCAAGCTACCCCTTGGAGCAGAGCTGGAGGGAAGGGCTGCGGCCTGTAGAAAGAACTCCAGCTGGGAAGAGAGTTCAGGGGTCTAAGGGTGGATGTCTAGGCAAAATGTCAGCATCAGAAAAACCCAGCTGAAAGGAATGCGGTGTCACATTGATGGCTGGAACGCAGCCTCGTGGCATCTAGGAATTGTGGCATTCAGACATTGCCACAAAGAGACGAGACAGCCCTCTTTGGGGATCAGAGGCAGGCCTGCTGTCTCAATGAAGGACAAGCAGAAGCTGTCATCCAAGCAGGGACTCTTGTCTCCAAGAAAGCAGACACACAGTAAGTTATGGGATGTGAGAGAACAAAGCGGACTGTGCAGTTAGAAAGAGGGTGGCAAGTCGGTCTGGCTCTAAGATTCATTGATGCCGGGTTTACTTGAACTAGAGTTTACACCCTGCCCCGGGGGGCAAGATTGATTCCCCAAATTCCCTCCTCAGAAAGGAGAAGGGAGCCCTCGGTCGGTGAGGCCGGACACTTAACCTGAGTAGCATTTTATGCAGAGATTCATGTGATATGTGGCCAGGGCTCCTTCTCTTCTTCCTCATAACTCTGTGTGTTCCTTCCTCATAAATCTGTGTAGGTTGTGTGTCCATCACATCACAATAACCAGTTCAGTCAAGAATTGGTCAGTAAGACAAACTCTGTTTCCTGCCCCAGGAAGGAGCCAGGTGTGGAATGCCCCAGAGGCTGAGCAGATGCCCTGGTGGCTGCCACACCAGGAGAAACCAGGAGCCCGGAAGCCCAGCTCCTGAGACCGACTGGCTGGAAGCTCACCCTGCCCCCTCCCCCCACCATCTCAGGAGGCACGCCGTGGTAGGTAAAACCCGTGGAGAAAAATTATAGAGAACTTCTGATTTTCTAGATGAGATTCTGAGCATCATCTAATTTTTTTTTTAACTTACGTGAAAGCATTACTTTGACAACAACCAAATTAGAATGTCATGTAAATAAGATTAACCACTAGAAGGATATAGTGAGTATTTTATGTATGTATATTTACTTAAAATTTGTATATTATTAAAAATATATAGAATATATTAAAATATTATATTAATATATTATACATATTATATTGTTAAATATATAAAATTTAGGTTATTAAACTATGTTATATGAGTGAAGTAAAAGGCAACTTAATCTAATAAAGGGATAAAAAGAGAAAAAATAAGAAAACATAGTAGAGATAAGACAAAATATAATGATCATAAAATCCAAAACTGTCAAAAATCGGTAATATTAATTATTAAATACCCGTAATCAGTAATAGTAATATAAATATTCTCAGATAGGAGTAATAAAATATCTTCATGATTAAATAATTTTGAAAAATAGAAGATAAAAAATTGGCAAAAAATACATCATGTAATGTAATAACAACAACGAAAATCCTTAGCTTTGTCCATTATTTAGCTATTATTTTATAAGTACAATTCTACAATAATAAAAGGCCTATAAATCCTTTAGATTATCTAATGGCTTACATAGTTTAAGAATACTAATTATAGGGGCGCCTGGGTGGCTCAGTCAGTTAAACATCCCACTCTTGATTTTGGCTCAGGTCATGGTCTCAGAGCCCTGGGCTTGAGCCCCATGTTGGGCTCCACGCTAAGCAGGGAGTCTGCTTCAGGATTCTCTCTCTCCCCCTGCCTCTCCCCCAACTCACGCGTACTCTCTCTTTCTCAAATAAATAAATTAAAAAAAGAATACTAATTATTTATACCAAATCCCCCAAATCCACAAACTCGGCATCAGAAGCAGAAGTAGTTGAATGAAGGGGAGGCTTTGTCTCATTGTTTAGGAATCATGTGTTTAATAGCTCCTTTGCTTCCAGAAATTACTCTTCTGTTGTTGGATATGTCTGCAATGGAATTTGCTGAGCAGGACAACTTTGCTTTTATGGGCGTTTGCTTGTGGGACAGTTAATAATATCCTGTGCATGCCTCCTCATTCGGCTGTGACAAGACTGCTCATGAGACTCACACAGAAGGCCTCTGTGTTCCTCTCTGGGTAATTATACTCCACGCTCCCTGACAGATGAAATGAGCCTTCTAACTTAGACCAACCTTGTGACCACAGCTTGGACTCTTTGTCCTGTTGCTGCCATTTCTCCTTCAATCATATTGTGCTTAATCAGCTGTTTGGAGTCCTATATTATTAGCCTAAGCTGCACGCATGTACTTGAATCAGAGATGGTCAGCTTAGCTACACATTCCCCTGACAGTATGCAAGCTTGGCTTTTTTAGTTCTAATGTCTGAGAGAACTGCATTCTCCACCTCTTAAGCCTGCTCATTCTCTGAGGCTCTGAGATGGTTACAGCTTAAGTTTGATAATTACAACTACCCTTAAACTAAGACCTACTGAATATTAGATACGTTAGTCACAATAGTCATCTTTTATTGATGGCTTACTATGTGCCAGTCATTGTTCTGAATATTTTACATGTATTATCTCATTTAATCTTCCCCACAGTTCCACGCATAGGTGCTTGTACCACTTTCATATTAATGATGCTAAAACTGGACCCCAGGGAGGTTAAATAACTTGCCCAAAGCTGTATAACTAGTAAATATTAGTAGTAGATTGGAATCCATGGAGTCTGGTTTCTGAAGCTGCATTCTTTTTTTTTTTAATTAACATATAATGTATTATTTGTTTCAGGGGTACAGGTCTGTGATTCATCAGTCTTACACAATTCACAGCACTCACCATAGCACATACCCTCCCCAATGTCTATCACCCAGCCACCCCATCCCTCCTACTCCCCTCAACTCCAGCAATCCTCAGTTTGTTTCCTGAGATTAAGAGTCTCTTATGGTGTGTCTCCCTCTCTCATTTTGTCGTTTCATTTTTCCCTCCCTTCCCCTATGATCCTCTATCTTGTTTCTCAAATTCCTCATATCAGTGAGATCATATGATACTGTCTTTCTCTGATTGACTTATTTCGCTTAGCATAATACCCTCTAGTTCCATCCATGTTGTTGCAAATGGCAAGATTTCATTTTTTTGATGGTTGAGTAATATTCCATTGTGTATATATACCACATCTCTTTATCATCTGTTGATGGACATCTAGGCTCTTTCCATAGTTTGGCTATTGTGGACATTGTTGCTATAAACATTGGGGTGCACATGCCCCTTCGGATCACTACATTTGTATCTTTGGGGTAAATACCCAGTAGGGCAATTGCTGGGTTGTAGGGTAGCTCTATTTTCAACTTTTTGAGGAACCTCCATACTATTTTCCAGAGTGGCTGCACCAGCTTGCATTCCCACCAACACTGTAGGAGGGTTCCCCTTTCTCCACATCTTCACCAACATCTGTCGTTCCCTGACTTCTTAATTTTACCCATTCTGACTGGTGTGAGGTGGTATCTATTGAGGTTTTGATTAGTATTTACCTGATGCCAAGCGATGTTGAGCACTTTTTCATGTGTCTGTTGGCCATTTCGATGTCTTCTTTGCAGAAATGTCTGTTCATGTATTCTGCCCATTTCTTGATTGGATTAGTTGTTCTTTTGGTGTGGAGTTTGATAAGTTCTTTATAGATTTTGGATACTAGCCCTTTATCTGATATGTCATTTGCAAATATCTTCTCCCAATCTTTTGGTTGTCTTTTGGGTTTGTTGACTGTTTCTTTTGCTTTGCAAAAGCTTTTTATATTGATGAAGTCCCAATAGTTCATTTTTGCCCTTGCTTCCCTTGCCTTTGGCAATGTTTCTAGGAAGAAGTTGCTGCGGCTGAGGTCAAAGAGCTTGCTGCCTGTGTTCTCAAAGATTTTGATGGGCTCCTGTCTCACATTGAGGTCTTTCATCCATTTTGAGTCTTTTTTTGTGTGTGGTGTAAGGAAGTGGTCCAGTTTCATTCTTCTGCATGTGGCTGTCCAATTTTCCCAATACCATTTGTTGAAAGAGACTGTCTTTTTTCCTTTGGACATTCTTTCCTGCTTTGTCAAAGGTTAGTTGACCATAGAGTTGAGGGCCCATTTCTGGGCTCTCTATTCTGTTCCATTGATCTATGTGTCTGTTTTTGTGCCAGTACCATACTGTCTTGATGATTACAGCTTTGTAACAGACCTTGAAGTCCAGAACTGTGATGCCACCAGCTTTGCTTTTCTTCTTCAACATTCCTCTGGCTATTTGGGGTCTTTTCTGGTTCCATACAAATTTTAGGATTATTTGTTCCACTTCTTTGAAAAATGTTGGTGGTATTTTGATAGGGATTGCATTAAATGTGTAGATTGCTTTAGGTAGCATAGACATTTTCACAATATTTGTTCTTCCAATCCATGAGCATGGAAGGTTTTTCCATTTCTTTGTGTCTTCCTCAATTTCTTTCATGAGTATTTTATAGTTTTCTGAGTACAGATTCTTTGCCTCTTTGGTTAGATTTATTTCTAGGTATCTTATGGTTTTGGGTGCAATTATAAAAGGGATTGACTCCTTAATTTCTCTTTCTTCTGTCTCGTTGTTGGTGTATAGAAATGCCACTGATTTTTGTGCATTGATTTTATATCCTGCCACTTTACTGAATTCCTGTATGAGTTCTAGCAGTTTTGGGGTGGAGTCTTTTGGGTTTTCCACATAAAGTATCATATCATATGCAAAGAGTGCGAGTTTGACTTCTTTGCCAATTCTGATGCGTTTTATTTCTTTTTGTTGTCTGATCGCTGTGGCTAGGACTTCTAGTACTATGTTGAATAGCAGTGGTGATAGTGGACATCCCTGCCGCGATCCTGACCTTAGGGGGAAAGCTCTCAGTTTTTCCCCATTGAGAATGATATTCACTGTGGGTTTTTCATAGATGGTTTTTATGATATTAAGGTATATACCCTCTATCCCTACACTCTGAAGAGTTTTAAACAAGAAAGGATGCTGTACTTTGTCAAATGCTTTTTCTGCATCTATTGAGAGGATCATATGGTTCTTTCTTTTATTAATGTATTGTATCACATTGATTGATTTGGGGATGTTGAACCAACCTTGCAGCCCAGGAATAAATCCCACTTGGTCGTAGTGAATAATCCTTTTAATGTACTGTTGGATCCTATTGGCTAGTCTTTTGGTGAGAATTTTTGCATCCATGTTCATCGCGGATATTGGTCTGTAATTCTCCTTTTGATGGGGTCTTTGTCTGATTTTGGGATCAAGGTAATGCTGGCCTCATAAAATGAGTTTGGAAGTTTTCCTTCCATTTTTATTTTTTGGAACAGTTTCAGAAGAATAGGTATTAGTTCTTCTTTAAATGTTTGGTAGAATTCCGCTGGGAAGCCATCTGGCCCTGGGCTCTTGTTGTTGGGAGATTTTTGATGACTGCTTCAATTTCCTTACTGGTTATGGGTCTGTTCAGGTTTTCTATTTCTTCCTAGTTCAGTTTTGGTAGTTGATACATCTCTAGGAAAGCATCCATTTCTTCCAGATTGTCTAATTTGCTGGCATATAGTTGCTCATAATATGTTCTTATAATTGTTTGTATTTCTTCAGTGTTGGTTGTGATCTCTCCTCTTTCATTCATGATTTTATTTATTTCGGTCATTTCTCTTTTCTTTTTGATAAGTCTGGCCAGAGGTTTATCAATCTTATTAATTCTTTCAAAGAACCAGCTCCTACTTTCATCGATCTGTTCTACTGTTCTTTTGGTTTCTATTTCATTGATTTCTGCTCTGATTATTATTTCTCTTCTCCTGCTGGGTTTAGGCTTTATTTGCTGTTCTTTCTCCAGCTCCTTTAGGTGTAGGGTTATGTTGTGTATTTGAGACCTTTCTTGTTTCTTGAGAAAGGCTTGTATTGCTATATACTTTCCTCTTAGGGCTACCTTTGCTGCATCTCAAAGATTTTGAACAGTTGTGTTTTCATTTTCATTTGTTTCCATGAATTTTTTTAAATTCTTCGTTAATTTTCTGGTTGACCCATTCATTCTTTAGTAGGATGCTCTTTAGCCTTTATGTATTTGAGTTCTTTCCGACTTTCCACTTGTGATTGAGTTCTAGTTTCAAAGCATTGTGGTCCAAAGATATGCAGGGAATGATCCCAATCTTTTGGTACCAGTTGATACCGGATTTGTGACCCAAGATGTGATCTATTCTGGAGAATGTTCCATGGGCACTAGAGAAGAATGTGTATTCTGTTGCTTTGGGATGGAATGTTCTGAATATATCTGTGAAGTCCATCTGGTTCAGTGTGTCATTTAAAGCCTTTATTTCCTTGTTGATCTTTTGCTTAGATGATCTGTCCATTTCAGTGAAGGGGGTGTTAAAGTCCCCTACTATTATTGTGTTGTTGTCGATGTGTTTCTTTGCTTTTGTTATTAATTGGCTTATATAATTGGCTGCTTCCATGTTAGGGGCATAGATATTTACAATTGTTAGATCTTCTTGTTGGATAGACCCTTTACATATGATATAATGTCCTTCCTCATCTCTTATTACAGTCTTTGGTTTAAAATCTAGCTTGTCTGATAAGATTGCCACACCAGCTTTCTTTTGATGCCCATTAGCATGGTAAGTGGTTTTCCACCCCCCACTTTAAATCTGGATGTGTCTTTGGGTCTAAAAGGAGTCTCTTGCAGACAGCATATTAATGGGTCTTGTTTTTTTATCCATTCTGGTACCCAGTGTCTTTTGATTCGGGCATTTAGTCCATTTACTTTCAGGGTAACTATTGAAAGATATGAATTTAGTGCCATTGTATTGCCTGTAAGGTGACTGTTACTGAATATTGTCTCTGTTCCTTTCTGGTCTATGTTACTTTTAGGCTCTCTCTTTGCTTAGAGGACCCCTTTCAATATTTCTTGTAGAGCTGGTTTGGTGTTTGCAAATTCTTTTAGTTTTGTTTTTCCTGGAAGTTTTTATCTCTCTTTCTATTTTCAATGACAGCCTAGTTGGATATAGTGTTCTTGGCTGCATATTTTTCTCATTTAGTGCTCTGAATATATCATGCCAGTCATTTCTGGCCTGCCAGATCTCTGTGGATAGGTCTGCTGCCAGTCTCATGTTTCTACCATATAGGTTACAGACCTCTTGTCCTGAACTGCTTTCAGGATTTTTCTTTGTCTCTGAGACTTGTAAGTTTTACTATTAGATGTCGGGGTGTTGACCTATTTTTATTGATTTTGAGGGGGTTTCTCTGTGCCTCCTGGATTTTGATGCCTGTTTCCTTCCCCAAATTAGGGAAGTTCTCCACTATAATTTGGTCCAATATACCTTCTGCCCCCCTCTCTCTTTTTTCTTCTTCTGGAATCCCAATTATTCTAATATTGTTTTGCCTTATGGTATCACTTATCTCTCAAATTCTCCCCTCGTAATCCAGCATATCTCTCTTTTTCTCAGCTTGTTTATTCTCCATCATTTAGTCTTCTATATCACTAATTCTCTCTTCTGCCTCATTTATCCTAGCAGTTAGATCCTCCATTTTTGTTTGCACCTTATTAATAGCCTTTTTGATTTCGACTTGGTTAGATTTTAGTTCTCCAGAAAGGGATTCTCTAGTGTCTTCTATGCTTTTTTCAAGCCCAGCTATTATCTTTATAACAGTTATTCTGAACTCTAGTTCTGACATCTTACTGATGTCCATATTGATTAGGTCCCTGGCCATTGGTACTGCCTCTTGTTCTTTTTTTTTTGAGGTGAGTTTTTCCATTTTGTCATTTTGTCCAGAGTAGAATAGATGAATGAGAGAACAAAATGCTAAAAGGGTAACAATGACCCCAGAGAAATATACACTAAACAAATCAGAAGTGACCCAAAATTGGGGGGAAAAGAAAAGGGGAAAAAAGAAAAGAATTAGAAAATGATTAGGCTGGTGAATAGAACAGAGCCACACCCTAGATTTTGGGTATATTTTGGTCTGTTAGAAATTTTAAAGAAAGAAAAACATATATATACAAAAATAAGGTTAAATACAATGAAGGGATGGAATATGACTGTAAAAATGAAAAATAAAAAGATTTTTAAAAAAGAAATTGGTAAGATAAGATGTTGATTGAAAATGGAAAGAAGAAAAATTTTTAAAAAAGAGAAAAAGAAAAAATAAAGAAAATTTAAAAATCCACTTTGAAAGACTAAAGAATCATGGGAAAAAAAACAATGAATTCTATGTGCAGTATTTCCCAAGTGCTGGCGTTCTGCCATTCTCCTTGATCGGTAAACGTGGTCTTGGCCGGCTGTTCTTGCTGATCTTCTCGGGGAGGGGCCTGTTGCCGTTGTTCCCAAATGTCTTTGCTGGAGGCGGAATTGCCCCGCCCTTGCCGGGTCTGGGCTAAGTCATCTGCTCGGGTTTCCCCTCGGGAGCTTTTGTTCCCTGCAAGCTTTCCATACAGCTTTGGAGGCTGAGAATAAAAATGGCAGCCTCCCAATCTCCGCCCCGGAGGAGCCGAGAACTGGGGGCCCCACTCCTCAGTGAGCCCCAGAGAAAAGCAGTCAATCACTCCCGTCTCCCCGGTTTCTGGCTGTACTCCGTGCTCACCCAGCCTGTGACCGAGCGTTTCTATCTCTGGCACCCGACCCCGTGTGGAGTCTCCAAACCCAGCAGATTCCTGCAGTGTGCTCCTGCGCCACTCCTCCTGGGGAGGAAGGGGAGTCTCCCTGGATCCGCCGCTTCTTGGGTCCCTGCTGGAGGAGCAGTGGCCCGACTGTGCCACGGATCACGGTTTATGGCAACCCCGAGCTGAAAGCCTGCACCTCGGCTCCATCTCTGTAGCCGGTTTCCCTGCTCTGATACCTGGGAGCTCTGTTGCACTCAGGAACCCCTGGTCTTCCTGTGACCCTGAGGGTCCTGAGACCACAGTGTCCCAACGAGGGTTCCACCCCCAGCTTAGCCACTGGAGCGATGTCCCTCAGGGGAGCCGACTTTTAAAAGTTGTGATTTAGTGCTCTGCTCTCTTATCACTTGCCAGTAGCAGCTGACAGAGGCTCCCTCCCCCCGCCGTCTATGTTCCTGAATATCACCTCAGATTCACTTCTCTGCACGTCCTACCTTCCAGAAAGTGATCGCTCTTCTGTTCACAGAGTTGCTGCTATTCTTTTCTTCAATCTCCTGTTGAGTTCATAGATGTTCAGAATGGTTTGATCCCTATCCAGCTGAATTCCTGGGACCAGAGGAAATTTAGGTCCCCTACTCCTCCGCCATCTTGCTCCTCCTCTGAAGCTGCATTCTTGACCACGAAACTATACTGCTTTGCTTTACAAATACTGTCTCTATCTAA
Organism: Phoca vitulina; assembly: GCF_004348235.1. NCBI lineage: Eukaryota > Metazoa > Chordata > Mammalia > Carnivora > Phocidae > Phoca > Phoca vitulina. Next base: position 85,242,263 of record NW_022589706.1, read on the forward strand.
TACATATGAAACATCTACTGGGGGCCAGGAATGGATCCCAGTGCTAGGATAGTAGCAACCAGAATTTAAAAAAAATCCTGTCCTCATGGAACTTCCATTCTAGTAGAAACAGACAAAAACGAATGCAAATAAGTAAAATACATAGTATGTTGGCATGATAACTGCTAAGGGAAAAAACTCATGCAGAAGAATCGGAGGGAGGGCTGAAATTTTTAACAGCGTCAAAGAGAGGCCTAAGAGGGTGATATTTGAGTAAAGAAAGCTGTTTGGATACCCAGAGGAGCACACCCCAGAAAGAGAGGAGAGCCAGTGTCAAGGCCCGTGAGGTAGAAGTGTGCCTGGTGTCTTTGAGGGACAGCAAAGGGACATGTGAGGCTGGTGTGCAGTGAGTAGGGGAGAGTGATAGGTCAGAGGTCAGAGAGGTAACAAGGGAACAGATCTGGTAGGACTGTATTAATAAGGACTTGGGCTTTTACTTTGAATGAGATGGAAGATCCACCCAGAGTCATAGGCAATGACCCAATCTGACCAGCTACAGGGCTGGACACAGATTGGAGGGGGAGCTACAGCGAGGGCAGGGAGACCACTCGGGAGCTTTTGCAGTATTCCAGTGAGAGATAATGGTGGTTTGGGCCAGAGTGTGTAGGATTGCAGCAGTATCTATTTTAAGAGAAGGTATTTTATTTTATTTTGTTCTATTTTATTTTATTTTATTTTAATTCCAATATAGCTAACATACAGTGTTATATTAGTTTCAGGTGTACAATATAGTAATTCACCACTTTCATACAACACCTGGTTCTCATCATGACAAGTGCCCTCCCCATCACCTATTTAACTCATACCCCCACCCACCTCCCCTCTGGTAACCATCAGTGTGTTCTCTAGAGGTAAGAGTCTGTTTCCACATATAAGTGAAATCACATGGTATTTGTCTTTCTGACTGACTTATTTCACTTAGCATTATACTCTGTAGCTCTATCCATGTAGTTGCAAATGGCAAGATTTCATTCTTTTTTATGGCTGAATAATATTCCATTTTATTATTTTTTAAATTAATTTTTTATTTTTTTAAAAGATTTTGTTTATTTATTTGACAGAGTGAGAGAGAGTGAGAGAGAGCAAGAGAGAGCGCACAAGCAGGGGGAGAGGCAGAGGGAGAAGCAGGCTCCCCGCTGAGCAAGAAGCCTGACACCGGGCTCAATCCCAGGAGCCTGGGATCATGACCTGAGCCGAAGGCAGACACTTAACCGACTGAGCCACCCAGGCGCTCCAATATTCCATCATATATATATATATATATATATATATACACACATACATACATATATACACACACACATATGTATATCACATATATCACATGTGATATATATCACATCATATGTATCATATATATCACATCTTCTTTATCCATTCATCAGTTGATAGACTCTTGGGGAGCTTCCATAATTTAGGTATTGTAAATAATGCTGCTATAAACATAGGAGAACATGTATCCCTTTGAATTAGTGTTTTTGTCTTTTTGAGGTAAATACCCAGTAGTGTGACTACTGGATAGGGTAGTTCTACTCTTAACTTTTTGAGGATCTTCCATACTGTTTTCCACAGTGCCTGTACCAGGTTACATTCCCACCAATAGCATAAGAGGGTTCCTTTTTCTCCACATCAGAGAAGGACTCTTATTCCAGTTTTATAGGTTGAAAAGTTGAGGCTCAGAGAGGTTAGGTAACTGGCCCAAAGTAAACTACATGGTGACAGCAACATTGGGGTACAAACTCATTCCTGATATTCCCCAGAGGCCATGTTCTTTCTTCTGCACACAGATTCTTTGAAGCACAATCCTCAGTTCCAAGTCTAAACCATGTTCTCCTCAGAATATTGAAGATAAAGATCCCTTGATTTTTGTTGAGTGAAATTTCCCAACTTATGGATCTATTGATTGATTTATCCATCAACTCTCACACTTTTAGGGAGAATTGCTATTGAAATGTTTCCTGCTTCAAGTCACAGCTGGTATGGGAACTGGGAAAAAACATGGATGTGGAGTGGTTGCACATGAATAAGCCACGATGGAGGGACTTGGAAAGGCAGAAACTGGAATGTCAGATAGGACATGACCATATCCTCAGTGCACAAATCCTAGATTTTGGAGCCCAGGGGTCCATCTTGCCTCTTCTCCTCATTTGATTATATCAAGTAACTCAGAATTAATTTTTTTTTTTCCAAAGGGGGAACATGTCAACTTTTTCCCCAGTCATCAAAGAAATACCTGGAATTAAGTTCAATGGTGGATTGAACCCATGATCCTGCCTCCTAGTCATTCCAATGACAGATGATGTCTCTCACAGAGCTGGAAAATAAGAAGAGGCACTTGGTGTCTTCTGTGGACCAGAAACTGAGAAACTCCTAAAAGATGAAAAGTAGCTGGGAAGAACTACAGCCCACAACTTGCAACAGAGAACTGCTACGAAAGGTGGGAGTGGCTCTGGCTTTGGAGGGGTATCAGAAGAAAATTTCAGAAGCAGGAGGGAGCTTTGTGGCAGTGGAAAGATTGAGGCACCAGGCTTGGAGCACCTGGGTGCTGTGCCAGGCAGTGGTCAGGAGATGAGCCTGCCCCAGGAAGGAGCCAGGTGTGGAATGCCCCCGAGGCTGGGAGCAGACACCCTGGTGGCTGCCACACCAGGAGAAGCCAGGAGCCCAGAAGCCCAGCTCCTGAGACTGGCTGGCTGGAAGCTCACCCTGCCCCCTCCCCCCACCATCTCGGGAGGCATGCTGTGGTAAAACCCGTGGAGAAAAATTATAGAGAACTTCTGATTTTCTAGATAAGATTCTGAACATCGTCTAATTTTTTTTTTAACTTATGTGAAAGCATTACTTGGACAGCAATTAAATTAAAATGTTATATAAGTAAGGTTAGGCACTAAAAGGATAGAAGGATAGATATAGTGTGTGTGTATTATATATACACAATACATTTTTATTTCATATATGTATGATATAAAAAACAACTTAATCTAACAGAGGAATATAAAAAGGAAATAAAAAGAAAGCATAGTAGAGAGAAAACAACATAATGGCCATAAAAATCCAAAGCTATCTATGATCAGTATTATTAAAAGAAAAATACTCTCAGGTTGGAGTAATAAGATATCTTTACAATGAATTAACTCTAAAAAGTTGAAAATAAAAGACTGGCAGAAAAGTATTGGGTGGAATTAATAACAACAACAAAAGCAGGTATAGACATATTCATATTATACCAAAGAGAATCAATCTTAAAGGCAGTAAAAGGAGAAAAAACAGTATTTCATAATCATGAAAGAATCATTTCCCAAAGACACAACGGTCATGAGATTTTATGCCTCTAATACACAGTATTGAAATAAAGCAAAAGCTGATGGATGTACCGGGAGAATTGAATGAGTGCCTACTCATACACACACTTCTTTCAGAAACAGATAGTTCAAGTGGACGAAAAAAAAAAAAAAAGCAGTGGTATATACTAATTTGAATGTTAAACTTAAGAATCTTAACCTGATACATCACATAAATTAATATGCTTTTTTGTCCACCATTCATAGAACATTTTAAACCTTCACACTGTATTGAGCCATAAAGGAAATCTCACCACAATTAGAAAAGCAGAAACCATATAAATCATTTTCACTGGCATGATGTAATACTGTTACAATTAACAACAAAAGGATATCCCAAAGTGAAACAATCTAACAAAACTACCTTTGAAAAATTTGAAAATATGCTTTAAAAAACATGACTTCAAGAGAATCACAGAATGTTTAGAAATGAATAGTGGAGGCATTAGGTGTCTGTAGAGTTCAGCTAAAGTGATGTTCAGAGACAGGCTTATAAAAATAATTCCATGTACTACAAAACAAGAAGGGAACCTCAGAGCAACTCTAATCATCTGCAAATCTATCCACTCTTGCGGCCATTACTCAAGTGTTATGAAAGAAATCTTAGGTAATGTGTCCAACAGAAATATAAATTTTGAAAAGGATTTTCAGCATTGATTACACCTCTATCCAGCATTTATTACACCTCTCTTCCTTGCTAAGCTCACCTGAGGAAGGGTGGGAAACTGAAAAGGAACAAAAGCCTTTATTTGGGCTCTCGGAATTGTAATTTGGGGAACATAGATTCTGGAGTCACCAGAAAAGTGTCCTGTTCATATAGGGAAGGAAAGGGGGTTTTGTGAGAAAGAAGGAAGAGGTTGTTACACAATTTAAATAAAGAAGAGAAAAAAAAACCCTGCTAATTTGGGGCTGACTGGTTGAGATGTTTTTGATTACTATCTTAATGACTTTTTTTTTTTTTTTTTTTGGTGCTATCCAATGAAAATGTCCCTGGTGTGTATTAATTAACATCAATGTCCTCATATGATCTGAATGTCAGTTGCTGTTTTGACATTTTATGAGCAACTGCTTGTAAAACTATTCCCATTCTGGCGCAGCTCAAGAGTTCATTAGTTGGGAAAGAAAATGGAGCTCAAGTGGATTCTCTCATGTCCAGAAATTTTATACCATTCCACACTCATGAGAACCCAAGTTTTGTCCTTCTTTTCTGTGTATCATCATGGTGAATGTGACATCTGGAGTGGCTGCAGTCACCTTGTAATCATGAGGTGAACCAGCCTATGAAAGAGCTTAGTCACCAGAACTGGAAAGATGTAAAAACAAAATGAAACAAAACAAAACCCTGGGTCAGTGATGGTTATCCCTGAGGTCTGAGATATCCAAGATCAAACCAAGTCTGGAGTATCTGCCCCAGGGATGTGAATTATAAATCTCTTTATTGTTTAAGTCTGTGGCTATTACTTATAGGCAAAAGCATTCTGATTGAATGCCTTTATTTGTAGGCAATATTTATTGTCTATCTGAAAAATTCACAGAATCAACCAACTCATAGAACCACTAAAGTTAAATGTGATCTAGAAAGTGGTCTAACATGATCAACTTACCAAAATCAATGCTCTACTATGCACAATAGCCAGGTAGAATCTATTCGTAGGTAATAGCTTTGTCTTTAATATGTGCACATGTGCCACAACTAAGCTTGCCTGTTTGCTAAGAGGCTAAACAAAGGGTAGACAAATTCAGCCCTTCTGCTTTTTTGCATTTAGATATAACAAATTTAAATAATGTAAAACTTAAAAATTTTTATTAATAAAAGTAAATTAAAATGAAAATGTCATAGGAAAATATCTTATTGAATAGGAGCAAAACCACAATCTCCATTTAAAAAACAGCTTATTACTAGATATGTCTCCAGAGACAAGGGAAACCAAAGAACAAATGAACTATTGGGACTTCATCAAGATAAAAAGCTTCTGCACAGTGAAGGAAACAATCAACAAAACTAAAAGACAACCTTTGGAATGGGAGAAGATATTTGCAAAATACATATCTGATAAAGGATTAGTATCTTAAATCTATGAAGAACTTATCAAACTCAACAGCCAAAAAACAAATAATCTAGTTAGGAAATGGGCAGAAGACATGAATAGGCATTTTTCCAAAGAAGACATCCATCCATTTAAATTTATCTTTCTGTATGGTGTAAGAGAATGGTCCAGTTTCATTCTTCTGCATATGGCTGCCCAATTTCCCCAGCACCATTTATTGAAGAGACTATCTTTTTTCCATTGGATATTCTTTCCTGATTTGTTGAAGATTAGTTGACCATAGAGTTGAGGGTCCATTTCTGGGGGTCTCTATTCTGTTCCACAGGTCTATTTGTCTGTTTTTGTGCCAATACCATGCTGTCTTGATGATCACAGCTTTATAATATAGCTTGAAGTCAGGCATTGTGATGCCCCCCGCTTTGGTTTTCTTTTTCAAAAATCCCCTGGTGATTTGGGGTCTTCTGTCTGAGGGTTTCAGAGGGGAAGGGGGTGGGGAGATGGGGTAGCCGGTTGATGGGTATTAAGGAGGGCACCTGTTGTGACGAGCATTGGGTGTTATATGCAACTAATGAATCATTGAACACTACATCAAAAACGAATGATGTACTATACAGTAGCTAACTGAACATAAAAAAAAAAAGAAGACATCCAGATGGCTAACAGACACATGAAAAGATGCTCAACATCATTCATCATAAGGGAAATACAAATCAAAACCACAATGAGATACCACCTCACACCTGTCAGAATGGCTAAAATGAACAACTCAGGAAACAACAGATGCTGACAAGGATGTGGAGAAACTCTTGCACTGCTGGTGGGAATGCAAGCTGGTGTGGCCACTCTGGAAAACAGTATAGAGGTTCTCAAAGGTTAAAAATAGAACTACCCTATGATCCAGCAATTGTACTACTAGGTATTTACCCAAAATATACAATAATACTGATTCGAAGGGACACATGCACCCTGATGTTTATAGCAGCATTATCAACAACAGCCAAATTATGGAAACAGCCCAAATGTCCATCAGTTGATAAATGGATAAAGAAGATGAGGTATGTGGTATACACACACACACACACACACACTCACACACACACACATACATATGTATATTCCATTCATATATGTATATTCCATTCATATTCCATTCCATATATATTCCATTGTGTGTATATACATGTATTATACATGTACAAATGCATACATGTATAATATATAATATAATAATACACATATTGTATATGCACACATAACAATATACACGTACATATATATGTATGCACACATGTATACATATATGTATATACATGTGTACGTATGTGTTAATGTGTGTGCATATGTGTACAATATACATATGTATATATAATATACACATATACAATATATAATTATATGTATATTGTATATGTGTATATATATAATAATATATATACATATGTATACAATGGAATATATATATATACATATATATCTACAATGGAATTTAATATAATGAATATATAATTATATATATTATTTTTTCTCCATTCTTGCCATACACACACACACACACACACACACACACACAGTGGAATATCAAAAAGAATGAAATCTTGCCATTTGCAACAATGTCGATGGAGCTAAAGTGTATTATGCTAAGTCAAATAAGTCAGTCAGAGAAAGACAAATGCCATATGATTTCACTTATTTGTGGAATTTAATAAATGAAACAGATGAACATGGGGGAAAAAGAGAGAGGCAAATCATAAAACAGAGAGTTGCTGGAGGGGAGGTAGGTGGGGGGGATGGGTTAAATGGGTAATAGGCATTAAGGAGGACACTTGTGATGAACACTGGGTGTTATATGTAAGTGATAAATCATTAAATTCTACTCCTGAAACTAATATTACACTGTATGTTAACTAGCTGGAATCCAAATAAAAACTTGAAATGAAATGAAACGAAACAAACAAACATAACTAACAGTTACGGGACTCCTAGGTGGCTCAGTCTGTTAAGTATCTGCTTTCAGCTCAGGTCATGATCCCAGGGTACTGGGACTGAGTCCTGCATCAGCTCCCTGCTCAGTGGGGAGTCGGCTTCTGTCTCTCCTTCTGCTCCTCCTCCTGCTCATGCTCTCTCTCTCTCTCAAATAAATAAATAAAATCTTTAAAACAAACAAGACAAAAAACTAACAGTTAATCCATTTGAAAGTTTATTGAAGGATATAAAAAGAGATCTAGAGAAATAGGTCTACCATATTCTGGTAAGGGGAGAGTCCATGCTGAAAATTAACCCCCAATTACTAAAACATTCCCACATAATTTTTCATGGAAATTAACCATGACTCTAAAATTAATCTGAAAAAGAAAAGCAGATTAAAAATAGTTGAAATTATTTTGAAATAAAAAAGGGTAAACTTGCCCAATCAGATATCAAAAGTTACTATAATAATATTCAAAATGGTATGGTGTTTTTGTAGGAATACATAAATAGATAAAATAAAAACAGAGTTACATACAGAAATGGACCCAGATACATGTAAAAATTTAGTTTATCAAAAAGTAGCATTTTAACTCAATAGAAACTTGATGGTCAATTTGATTTTTATTGAACTTACTGAATTTATTTTAATTGGGACAATCAATTATCCATTTGAAAAAATGAAACTTTACATTGTTTAAAAATACATTTGACAGGGAATAAGGAGGTAAAAATAAAATCAAAATTATAAAAGTGTTTAAATAAAATATATGTCTGCTTGTCTAACATTGGGGAAGATAAGCCTCTTAAAGAAGACAAAATCAGGGATCATAAAGGAAAAAATAAAAAATATTAAACTATGGTAAACAAAAGACACCAGAGGTAAGCAACAGACTAAGAAAAATATGTGCTTCATATAAGGCACACAAATATATATTTAAAACTATATAAAAGCCACCTATACATCAGCATGGAAAAAATTACCCCATGGGAAAAGGGAAGAAAAAAAAGAAAAGGAAGTCATGTAAATATGTTTAGTTTTGATAGTAATTAAGAAAATTAAATTTCAAGGAAAACCATACTATTTTACTCACCAGATTGTCAAAATTAAAGAAACAGTCATATTGAGAGACACTATGGATGTGGGAAATACACATTCATATATTCTTTTTTTAAAGATTTTATTTATTTATTTGAGAGAGAGAGAGAGCAGGAGCAGGGGCAGAGGGACAGAGAGAAGCAGGCTTCCTGCTGAGCAGGGATCCCGATGCGGGACTCAGTCCCAGGACTCTGGGATCATGACCTGAGCCACAGGCAGACGTTTAACCCACTGAGCCACCCAGGTGCCATGCATTCATCTATTCTTAGTGTAAGCATAACTTTTAAAGTTTTTTTGGTATGCATCTGGGCAGTGTCTATTAAAATTCTATATGGGTATTATATCGAATTCACAGTTTAATTTCTGGTATCTACCTAGAGAACACTTGGAAATGTGTATAAGAAGTCTTAAAACAAAAAGTTTTATAGTAACAATGTTTCAATCAGACCAAGTTTGGAAAACAAAATAATACAAAAATACCTAAATTTTTAACAATAAAATAATGGCTACCTAATTTTAGGGGGCAACCATATCAGGTAATATTATGTGTTAGTTTAAAAGAATAAGATATGGGCGCCTTGGTTTCTTAGTTGGTTAAGTGTCCAACTCTTGGTTTCTGCTCATGTCATGATCTCAGTGTCCTGAGATCCAGTCCCGTGTCCGGCTCCATGCTCAGCTTGAGGTCTGCTTGGGATTGTCTCTCTCATTCTCTCTCTCTCCCTTTCCTTCTACCCCTGCCCCTGCTCTATAAATAAATTAATTAATTAATAAAGTCTCAAAAAAATAAAAGAATAAGATATGCCTACATATCTTACACATAAAAACCTCCAGGAAATGTTGTTAAATAAAAACAGAAAGTACATAAAAGCTGAACAATACATACAGTATGATATAATTTTAAGAAGGAAAAGTAGCACTCAACAAAACTAAGCTAGTGTGGTTAAACACGTATACAAAGGTCTAGAAGAGTATGTTATTAATAGTGTTATCTCTGGGAAGAGGACTAGGATTGGAGGTAGTCAATAGAGCACATTGACTTTAGATACTTTATATATAAAAATGAGACTGAATTTATGTATTAATTGTATAATTACTAAACTCATAAGTAAGAGCAATATACACTCACTGTAAAATAAAAAAAAGGCAAACAAAATGTACAGAGACATATTAAATAGAAAATGAGTTTCCCCATCTAAAACTCTAGACATAACGTTCTCCTAAAGATGTTTGTGCCTGTGTATAAACAACTCCTTTTTGTTTTAAAGAGAAAAGATCATGTTCTAGCTCCTGATATTTTAACACATCATATCTGACACCTTTTTAAAAAAAGATTCATTCACTTAACAAATATTTATTGAGCACATACACAGCACCAGGCATTGTTTGAGGCATGTAGATCAAATTCCTTTGTGTAAAACTGTAGTGTTCTATTGGCTGGATTCACTATGATTTTATATTTAACCAATACCAGACTAATGGAAATAAAGGGTGTTCTTGGTTTTATATACACTAACGTCGCTGTGATGAATGGCCACATTCAGAACTTGGACAAACATCTTTGCACACTTGTTTGATTACCTTCCTGGAACAAATTGCTCACAGTGGGATGGCTGGACTGAAGGGAATCCACAATAAAATGTCACTACATATTTCCAGATTGCCTCCAGGAAGTCTGGACAACCCAGGTATGAGGAGTTTTGATCCCAAATACCCTTCGTAAGATTAAAAATTATGTATCTTAGAAGATACATGTTTGGCAATATGATAGGTAGGAAATTTTATCTCAGCTGTTTGAAAATGCATGTTTTTAGTGATAAATGTGGTTGAGACAATTTTAAGGGTTTATTATCCATGTATATACTTTTTAAAAAAGATTTTATTTATTTATTTGAGAGAGAGAGAGAGAGCGTGCAAGCAGGAGCTGGGGCAGGGGGCAGAGGGAGAAGCAGACTCCCTGCTGAGCAGGGAGCCTGAGGATATGGGGCAGATCCCTGGACCCTGGGATCATGAAGGCAGACACTTAACCAATGGAACCACCATGTATATACTTTTGTGAATTTCCTGTCATGTCCTTCGTTTGTTTCTATTGGAACATTTATCTTTTTCCTATTAAGGTAATCTAAAGTTATTAGCATGTGTTTACCAAATATTTTCAAAAGTCTGTCCGTTGAAGTTTTGTTAGAACATACTTAAAAAAAAATGCATGACTGAAGGCTGGCAGGGCTAAATGATGGCACAACAAATTATACGGACAACACTTGAATCTAAGGCACCTGACTCCCAGCACGGAGTTTTTCCCACTTCACCCCTACTGCATACAAATCAGACATAAATATATTAGAATGTCAGTCATTGTTTTACTGGTTTGTGGATGCAAAGGGTAGATAATGTTCTTTGCTAATGTTTTAAAGTGTTTCAGATGAAGCCCTTAGAAGTCACAAATTCTTGGCTAAGTCTTGCTAAGTTGTCTGAATTTCAAGGTCCTAGATATTGCAGAGTTTTGAGTTAGTCAGAATTCTTTGGGCTACAAGTGACAGAGAACTAATTTGAATCAGTTTACGATGAACAGAGGCATGGTTGGAAAGATCCTAGGGCATGTCACTCCCCGTGCAAAGAGCTGCGTGGGAAAGGCATGTGATTGGGGCTTAGAGCTTGATCACTAATAGCTCTTGATCTCTCACTAGAATTCTCTTCTGTACCTCAACCTGGAGGTACAAATGGTGGCCAACAACTCTTCATTCTTCTTGATTTCTACTGCTAGAGAAAAGCCTACCCTTACTCTCTCTAGTCTTGAATTCTAAAATAGCAGAGAAGAATTACAATTGAGTCAGCTTCTGTCTGGTGTCTACTGTTTGTAAGAATATGGCAGCACCCACTCAAGCTGTGTGTTTGGAATCTGGAGGTCATTTCCCAGAAGAAGTGGAGGAGGAATTCTGTTAACAGAAATGTAGGGCACCTGCCACTATTCCCGTCTGAGGGGACTCATCTATTAACCCTCCAGCCCCAACTGTTTTATTTTTCTATGTCAAATATACCTGTTTATCTAGTTCAGGGAAAACAAATATTGACAGATTAATAGTGGCTGCCTCAAGGACTAGGATGAGAAAGGTTCTGGGACCTCTGGGGAAGAGAATGCTTTAGTCAGTCTGTTATGTCCAGCATAAACATGAGAAGGGGAGGGCAATACTTGCTTCAGGTAGTTTCTGTACCTATTCAAGCTCTCCCTGGTTGTAAATCCAATCAAAAGTAAAAACAAAAACAACCGAAAATGTGTTTCATTTTTTTTCACCAGTAGGATTGGTCAGTAAGAACATGTTCTGTTGAGACTTGGACCTCTTCCCGTCTCTCACCATGTGAGTGTTGGTTTGTGAACAGTATGAAGTGAGAGAATGGGTGGCTGGGGCCGGGGGGTATGCTGAAGGTCAGATACAGGTGACTTCCGGTATGCTATTGTGAATACATACAAAGACTGATACTCAGAAAACTAACTTGTGCAAAATCCCAGACTCATTAATTCTATCATTATGTTGCTTCCGAACTTCCATGCAGCACCCCTCCATAACAGACATGTGCAGAATACTAGAGCCAAAAAGCAAGAGCTCCTCTCCTTAAGGATAGCAGTGAAATGCAAGCAGCCTGAGGAGTTTCAAGTGGGCATGTAGAGTGACGTGTTTACAGAGGTTGGGTGGTGGTTCAGGAGCAGAAGGTGAGCAGCTAGAGCAGACAGGCAGTAAAAAATGTTTTCTCTGAGCAATCTGGAAGGGCAAGATGAAGATGCATGAGAGACTGAGAAGGAGAATGAAAAGTCACTGCAGAGGATTTCCAGAGGCAACACATTTAGTGTCACGGAGGCAGTAAACTGTGACACGTGTAGGGAGGAATCAGTTGTTCAGTAAGGCTGGAGTGAGGGTGCGTATAAGGTTGCAGCAGAAGTAAGATTAGAGAGACAGGCAAGGGCCTCAAATGCTAAACCAAAGAGTTTGACCTTTACCCTGGAAACTGCAGACCCACAAGGATTTCAGCAAAAGTGACCATATTCAGATTTGTAATTCAGAAATATCCCTAGAACTCCAGAGGATTTCGGTAGATTGGATAGATTGAAATTGTGGGCAGGGAGACCACTTTAGACTTTTGCTAGAATATTGCCCAGATAAAAGATGATAAGGCTTTAACCAGAACTATAGTTTGGAAGAGGAGAGTACAGAGCAGGTTCCCCCAGTACTAGGCAGATAGAATCCTCAAGACAAAGTGACTGAATGGATGGGGGCGGGGTGTGGAGAAAAAAGAAAAACAATCTAAGTTGCTCTCCTGCTTCTGCCTGGGACAACTGGGAGAATGCTGACATCTAGTCTCAAGCTGGAGAACATAGGAAGAGGTACTTAAATGCCACCAAGTGTAAATTAGGACTGACTTTTGGAGGGATTATTAGTTAATCTACACTAAAGAGTTGAAACCTACAAAAGCTGGTGAAAAGCCTATAGTGTTGATGCAATTCTATTATTTTAACTTTACTATTTTATTTCTAAATTTACATTTGTGTAGGTGTTTAATTTTTCAAAAATTTTAATATCTATTAAATCATTCCACTAATTAGCAATTACTAGAAAGATCTCATCTGAAGGGACTGTTTGCCCTTTGTTGCTACTTCCCCAGATGACAAGTTTCAGAAGGCCATTTAATAGGCCTGTTAATCATTAACTAATAATTTGGAATTGAAGTTTCAAATTCTGTATTGGTGGGACCTGAATATTCAACAGCAATGATATTGATTAACTGTAAGAGATTGCTTTTTCTTCAGATGATGCTATAACCGATGTTAAAATTTTCAGCTCAAAAAGAAAAGGATTAAGATGCTAAGTATTTGCCTTATGTTGGTTTCAATAGGGGCATCTAAAAAGAATAAAAGTGTTAGGTTCCCAGTGTAGCATCAGAACCTGTGTGATAAGGCTCCCTCTTCTAATCACAGAGCCGTCACTTCAATTAATAAAGAACTCCAACTAGAGGAGCCCATCCTCTCCTGAGCTAGACGCAGATATCCAGCATCTTCTAGGATCTGCACTCTTTTATTCTTTGCCTGATATGCTGACCTCGAAAGATACAAATCTGCTGCGTTGCACGTTGGCTGAAACTCTCCACACTTCCCATGTAGCCCCAGACTTGGGGATAAGCAGAGTCAATAGGGAAGAGTCTATGTGCTCTACTTATGTGGGTTATTGCTTTGGCGGAGACTGCCAGGTCCTACCCAGTCCCTGTCCTCTTCCTTTTCCTTAGCAACAGAGTGTATCCGGGACAGCCATGTATCAAGCTAAATGACAGCATTTTTAAACTTGTCTTGCATTTATGAATGGGCAATTAGGGAGATGTGTGAGGAAAGTCATCGCATGAGGCTTCCTGGGAAGCTCTTAAAGAGGCCTGATTCAGCTGGGAGGAATTCCTTTTAAAAAGCCCCCTAATAATAAGCAGCCTTAACTTTTATGCCGCTGGAGTCAGGTCACACTGCAACAGGCAGAAGAAATTCCTAGCTGGTAAAATCACCTTAAAAATTGAGCAGAGCAGCATCTAGTGGTTTCAAATGTGCTTCAATACCTCTCTGAACCGTGAAACAAATTCTCACGGCATCTTTATGTGATGCAACAGAGTGCACACTGCTCTGTTCATATCTGAAAGATGAGTTAGAAGGTGTGCCCTTTATCAGCTCACATGGGTAAGGAACAGAAATCCTGGCCGTGGTGAAATCTGGATCTTGTGGGACCAGCCTTTTGTTCTTTCACCAGATCTTTTAGTAACCAAAGCAAAGTAGTTAAAGTCGTTTCATAAAGTCAGTTTATTTAATAGATGAGTGGTTTATAATCAGCATAGCAATCCACATGTGCTGGGAAGCACCTGTGAGGGAAGGCAGAATGGGGAAGCAATTAAAAGCGGATCTGGGAGGGACGCCTGGGCAGCTCAGTCAGTTATGTGACCAACTCTCAGCTCAGGTCATGATCTCAGGGTCATAAGACAGAGCGCCCTGCGATGGGCTCTGCGTTGGGTGCAAAGCCTGCTTGGGATTCTCTCTCTCCCTCTGACTGCCCTCCCTCCTCCCCACCCACTCCCCTCTCGCTCTTTCTGAAAATAAATAAATAATTACGATGGGTCTGGGAATCCCGATTCAATCACTTATCAATATGGGGCCCTGGTACTTGTAAAAAGCTTAGCTCCCTCATCTAAATCATCTAAAAGTGAAAGTAATGATAGCAACTAACTCAGAGAGTTGTAAAGATTAAATGAGGTAATAGATGTTCAATGCATAGCACTGAGAACTTGGAAAATAATGATCAGTTAAGGGCAGCCATTATTATTTCATGGCTCCAATGTTTTGGAGGTGTGTATATATATATATATATATAACTAAAAGTTATACCTAGGTTTGACTGCAAGTAACAGAGCTCAAATAACAATAGCTTAGACAAGATAAAAATTTATTCCCTGTGATGTAAAAGTCCAGAGTCTTATTATTTGTGCCTAGAACGGTGGTTCTTCTCCATGAAGTCCTTCCTCCAATTTCAGGATTATCTCTACTACAGTCGTCCCCCTGTATCCATGGGGGGTATGTTCCAAGACCCCCAGCAATGCCTGCAACCAGGGACAGTAAAAGGCCCTATGGATACTCCCTGTACATACATGCCTGTGATGAAGTTTGATTTACAAATTAGGCACAGTAAGAGATTAACCACGACAATAATAAAATAGAACAATTACAACAATATGAAGTTATGTCAGCCGCCTTCTCGTGATGATGTGAGATGAGAATATGCCTGTGTGATGACAGGAAGGCATTGCGATGTCATGTTAGACTGCAGTCCACCTGCTGATGGTACTTCAGAAGGAAGGTCATCTGCTTCGGGACCACAGCTGGCCCGGGGGTAACTGAAACTGTGTAAAGTGAAACTGCAGATTAAGTGGGGGGGGGGGCACTGTAGTTGTCTTTACCCCACCAAACCTTGATGCTTTATGGGATATTTTCTTTTCTTCTTCTTCTTTTTTAAGATTTTGTTAATTTATTTGACAGAGAGAGACGCAGCGAGAGAGGGAACACAAGCAGGGGGAGTGGGAGAGGGAGAAGCAGGCTTCCCGCTGAGCAGGGAGTCCGATGCGGGGCTCGATTCCAGGACCCCGGGATCGTGACCTGAGCCGAAGGCAGGCACTTAATGACTGAGCCACCCAGGTGCCCCGGGATATTTTCAATAACTTAAAAACTTGTGAATACAAAGAACAATGTCCAAGTATGTGTGCAATTAAGAAGACATAATTAGGGGGGAGGAGAGATTAGAAATCCATATATGGCATCATCAGAACCCAGGTGAGAGGTGAAGATTCTGGAGTTTGAAATCCTAAAGGATCAAGTCCGAAAGGAAATGAGTCACTGGAAAGAGAAACAGAAAGTCAATTACTACTTGAAGATACCTTTGTTAGGGGGTGGGAGGAAGAGAAGAAATGAGCAAAAAAGTAAAAGAATGAAAAATGAAACTCTTCACCCAAATGGCTTATTTCCAGACACACACACACACACACACACACACACACACACACACACACTTTTTAGGAATACGTGTAGATGCAATAAACCTAAATATTAAGGAAAACAAGAAGGAAAGACTAAATCTAAGATCCAGCGTGATAGTTCCCTGGGTTGAGGTGAGCTGTGAGGTTGGATGGAGGGGTCTATATGGAATCTGTAGGAAGTTATGGACAAAGCCCTAGCTCTTTGTTTGAATGAGTGATGACTATTATTTTATTAACAATAACTCTTTTTACAAAAATAGATACCAGAAAAGAAATGAACTCTAACAGACCTATTATTATAGAAGAAAGAGCTTCCAAGATAGAGAATAGCGAGAGCGAAAAGACCATAGTTAAAATATGAATTAAAAAGATAAACTCCAAAAGAAATGTAACAAGAAAGATGTACTTTAACGGTTCAGGAGATTAGGGTTTAGATGTCAGCTTTAGAAGTGATGCCCTTTTTCTGGGGCCTGGATTCTCATGTCTAAGTAGGAGAACAAGGCTAAACAATTTTTGGATCTTTTTCAGCTTTAATAAACCATATCTATAGAACCTTCTCTTTTCAAATCTTTGAACTTGACTGGAGCATAAGCATTTCCATGGCCTTTCATTGCCTCTAGTAGATATCTTGGATAGTTGTCTAGAACATGAAAAAATGAATGAACAGAAACAACATTGCTTTTAAAACCTGAACAGGGAGAAGAATTGTGTGTCAGCTAGCCTTGTATTTCTCTGTTTTATTTGGGTGAAATAAAGATCTGAGTGCTTGGGAATGTGAGCTCTCTCCTGGTAGCTAGTATGATTTGTGGTGCTATATTTCTTCTGGCTTTACATGAATGTACTTCTGAAAATTATGAATGTACTTCTGAAATTACAGTGGAATGTGGTTGTTGTTTAGTGGAGAGAAAAATACATGTAGATCAAAAGAACTGTGTTTCAACTCCCGCTTTGCAGGTTAGGAGCTGTTTGACCGCATATAAGTCAAGTGACTACCAAACAGCAGAGTCCTGGCCTATAGAAGGAGATAATAATATCATCTTTTCAGGTTTGCTGTGAAAACCGAAAGGAATAGTATGATGTCACTTTATAAACTGTAAAGTGCTGTACTCTGTGAATTGTTTCACTGACATATTATAAAAATTCTGTTTTTAAAGCTTCCTAGGTATGCATGGCCTAGTTGAGCGATGAAGTAAGTACATTACTGTCTGCATGGTCAGTGTTAGCTTGGCCTTATAGCCCCAGAATTGAGCATTCTGGATTTTCAAAGTCTCTCTCTCTCTCTCTCTCTCGCTATTAACTAGGCGAGTTCGTGAATTCAGAAGTCTCTTCTGAATGGGCCTCCAAGAGTTTTGAAAAAGAATGCTGCTTAGGTGCCAAATCATTACAAAATGGTAAGCCTTCATTTCTGATAAAGAACTCTCAAATGCCTACATTTTGCAAAAAATATGGTCAGGACTGCTAGGATTAGGGTTTCCATCATCATCGCTAGACAGTTTTTAAACTCAAAGGCCTCCAGGTATCAGGGCTAGGTAGGTAATGAGTGACAACCCTCAGAGTGAGTACATTTAACTTTCTTTTTAATTGAACAGCAACAAAAACACCAGCATATGCTCAAAGATAAACGGCAGCTGACACTTGGGTTGGTTGGGGAAAAGAGAATGTTGGACGTGTGATAAAACAAATTCCAAGTGCCTGTCTAAAGTGGGGGTGGCTGCTACTCACTGGCAGCCAATTGTTGCCAATTTGACTTTTCAGAAAGGACCAGATATCTTGATTTTTACGTCGTTTTTTCCAGCTTTAAGGTGCTGGTTAATAACACAAATTTCAAAAATTGCTGTGCTGGCCAATAATCTTTGTGGGAGAAGAAAATGTCCTGTGCTGGATTCCAGTGGCCACTTAATGACTGCTAAGTTAGGGAGATGTGGTATTGGGGCAAAACATAACATTTTGGCCATTAATACAAATCTCTCTCACAGTCCCTGTTTGTCCAGAATTCTCTCTTGATCTTTCATAACACTGAATCTAGAATTGTTTATTAAATGCCTTGTTTCTTCTCGTTTTCTTTTCTTGACTAGAAGGTAAACTGGGAAGGGCACAAATTAGATTCTGAGGCCCCCAGGTCAGGGTTTCTTTGACATTAGTTTAGCTGAAGAGTCTTCCAAGGTCTCACCACAGAGATTCTGATTCCTTGAATCAATGGTGAATCCTGGATATACACCTATTTTCACAATCTCAAGATGATTTGGCTGAAGAAGGATCTCATTTGACACTTTGAAAAATGTTGCCCTGGAGTCATGGTTGTTCCATCATTTTTCTTCTCTGGCTAGTGTTCAGAAATTTCCATAACGGAATGCACTCACTCAATCCAGGTTGTTCAAAGGTAAGGAAGGCTACTGTTTGGCACTGCGTTCCCTATTCCCCTTTGATGGGGTGGAAGTGGAGTTGGGGCTGTGACCACCAGGTTCCCTAGACCCACTGCTTCAAATGATCTAGCACAGAGTGGGGTCCATTATAGGATTTTTTTCTCTTTACTGTTCTTCTGTTTTAAAAATTCACTGTTGCACCAATGCAAGATTTTAAAATCCTTAGTTATGGGAGAGTAACTCAACTTGCTTTCTTGCTTCCATAATTTCTGCCAAGAATTCATGTATGATTTGGAAGCTCCTCAATGTCTTAACCAACACAAAGCATTGGAGATGCAGAGAAAGTAGTACTCCTCAGTCACGGTTCTAGTTGTTTCTGGAAAAGGCCAGTTCTGTCTACTGTTATTTCCCAGGACAAAATTTCTTTCTTCAGTAAACTGGTGCTGTCTATTCTTTATTTCAGACCGAAAGTAACTCTTGTGTTAAGCAGCATTTTTGTTTCTCTTTAAACAGAGATGCAGTTTTAAACCTCCCAAGAATTGAAATGATAAATGTATAACTCCAGAGCAAGTTACTTTTTAAATACTCACATGGGAAACTTTATGTCACCTTTACTGCCAACAAAGAAGAATGATTGCCAGAATTAATATACCCATGAACGGCTAGTCCTGACCTCTGTCTAGCATGGTAATAAGGAGGAAAATGTATTCTGACTATAAGTATAACTTTCTTTACAAAATCTTTGCTTTTAAGTGACTCTATCTTGTCATCACTGGCCAAATCACTATTGTCCCATTTCTCATTATTAATGGACCACTTTGATGTGGAAATTCACAGGCTTTCTTTCTATGTATACTAGACACTTCCATGGAAATGCTCCGCTAATTTCAACAACAACCTGGAATGAGGGCTTTGTTCTCATGCTACAGGTAAGGCTCAGTGAAACTAAGCAAGTTTTTCAGGATCACAAAATAAGTCAGTGGAAGAGCAGACATTAGTTCTTAGGTTTGTTTGATCCCAAACGTAATGATTCATTTAGCCATGCCTTAATAGAGTGGCTACTCTATGGTACTTTGCAGAGGCCCTAGCAATTGAGAGTCTGGTGTTGCAATTAACAAGGACCAACAAGATTTCGGGAGTGAGTAGCTCACAGAGAGGATGGGAAGTTAGAGAGTAGATGAGACCAGACAAGAATGAGGACAGGACTTCGAATAGTCTCCAGATCTTGCTGACCTAGGCAGCAAGATAGACTCTGGGCTCTACTATCAAAGGAAAAGCTCCAAAAGTTGCCATCATCATCTTAATTCAGTTTGCTTGTAATTCAAAGTCCCAGGAGAGAGTTTCCTTTTAGCCCAGCTGGTATTACCTGCTTTTTTGCTAGGGGAAGGAAGAAATCCTGAACACGGTACCACCAAGACTGCTTATATTTGGGAGAAATAATTCCCCCAAAGTGCTCTGAGGAAGGGAAAATGGGTGCTAAGATGTCCCCCCTCAAAAAAAGTCAACAAAAGTTCACACATAGTTGTCCTTCAGAACATTAACCTCACATAATACTAAGAATAATCCTTAATTTCACTTCATCATGTTATGCAGATTTCGTACATGGATTTTCTCAGATCCTTCATAATTTTTTTTTATATTGAGCCTCGACCACTGACTCTGATGAAGTTTCTACCAGTAGTTTTTGCATAACTACTTTATGCAAAAAATAGAACTTTATTTGATCTTAATAACCACTTTTAAGATTCCAACAATGTCTGATTCAGAATCTTTTATTCACAGTCTTTGTGATTTGTACGATGTGATCATATCCTCTCTTATCCCTGTCACATTTATGGTCTTTAGCACTACTCAGTCAAATGCGACAGGGTAAGGCAGCCTAGTGACAGCCAGAGTAAGAGAGAGCTCCACACACCCAGGTGGGAACAGGCAAAGCATAGTGTCCAAAGGGGGTGGCAAATGGTCTTTGGCTTCCAAATGACATTAATGGAGCCTTGTAATGGAAGATCGAAGAACAGGAGAAACCCTTCATTTCTAAACAAGTTGAGAACCAGTATCAGAAAAGCTTATTGAAGGTAGTATGGTTGAAACCACTGAGTTGTGGGTCAGGGGCAAAATAATAAGTCGCTCATTCATACTCTAAATGCCTCACCAGTCCATAGACAAGACTCCACAGATATGTGCATTCTGTCCATGGAAGTCCCCCAGACCACCTCCTACTTGATTCACCAGTCACTTTAATTTTGGCCTTCTTTAATTCCATGATTTCCTGCATTTGGCCTCTGTACCTTGGCCTTCTTCACCTGAGCTGGCTTGCTCCATAACAGGCTCCCGGCTTTGACTTTGGTTGTACGTCTGCTCTCCATTTACTGGCTCCCAGGTCACTGTGGCCCTGGAAAGGTCACTAAGCGTACTCTGCCTTGGAGCCTGGTTGGGCTGTCCTTCTGCTAGAGGAAAATCAGACAAGGCGGCGTTAGTGCAGCTGGAAGGATTTGGGATTCCTGCCCACTGACCTTCACCACAAGTCCTAGGGCAGGAACCGTGTGGGTAGGAGAAAGGCCCAGAGGCCTCAAACTGGCATTGGGCCTGACACTATAAAATGAATAGCCTAGAGCTACAAGGTTATGCTCTTGGGTCGGGACATCAACTTGATTATTTCCTTCGTCTGTCTGACTTTACTGGCTCCGTGCTATCTTTCCTGAGGTGTGGCAATCGCAAATTTACATAGTAATCAAGGTACAAATCAGCCATCTTTGTGAATATGGCTATAATAAAAGTTTCGCTGGGAGTTTTTCCCACATACCTCATAGGCTTATCTAGCCTCAGTAATACAGTGGAATATATGGTGGGAGGGAGAATAAAATAGATATAATGCTTCTTAATTCTGATTTTAAGAATTCCTATTCTTAAGAGATTATCTTGCCAGGAAATTCGGATTATATTTCTCTAAAGGTATTTCTTTCCGGCTTTTTTTAAAAAAAGGCTTTCAAAAGCTTCTGACAAATTACTTACACACATTTGGCAATTGACTCCTAAGGGGGCTGCAAAGTGGTGCCAAGGCCTGTCTTGGGCCAGTAGGCATGGCTTGTTCTTCATTAATATGTTTTTAACAATTATGTATTTTTTTATATTCAATACAGCTAAGTGGTTCTTCTTCATAATTGTTTGTTCCTGCTTTGTGTTCCTGATACCCTCACTTATCTTTATGAAGGTATTTATTATACTTATTTAAATTCCCACTCTGTTTACTGGTTCTGCTTTTTCTTGAATAGGGCATTTTATTTATTAGCTGTCTGCTACTTGGCTCTTGTCCTCAGATGTCATGTAATTTTCCATTCTGAATTTATTTTTATTTATTTTATTTTATTGCCTCGGGACAACAACAGCCCCTATCAATGCAATATCGTTAATTTAAAAAAAAAATGAAGGGGCGCCTGGGTGGCTTAGTCGTTAAGCGTCTGCCTTCGGCTCAGGTCATGATCCCAGGGTGCTGGGATCGAGCCCCACATTGGGCTCCCTGCTCAGCGGGAAGCCTGCTTCTCCCTCTCCCTCTGCCCCTGCTGGTGTTCCCTCTCTCACTGTGTCTCTCTCTGTCAAATAAATAAATAAAATCTTAAAAAAAAAAAAAAAAACACTTAGAATAGTGACGGGTGAAGAAAGCACCAAATACTTGCTAGCTATGGTGCATTTACTTTCTATGGGTACACACTGAATTACCCCAAAACAGCTGCTAAGACAACACCCTTTTATTATCTCATAGTTAATAGGTTAGAAGTCTGATGTGTCTTTATCAGAGAATCAAAGGCCAAATTCCAAGTGTTGTCTGGATTTGGCTTTTAAATCTGGAGGCTGTGAGAAAGAACCCACTTCCAGGCTCATTCAGGTTGTTGGCAAAATTTGGTTTCTTGCAGGTGTTGAACTGAATTCCCTTTTTAATAAGCCTGTTGTCAGCTTGACCGCTCTCAGCAACTAGAGATTTCCCTCAGTTATGTGGCATGTGACCCTTCTTCTCCCGAGCCTGCCAAGGCACATGGAAATCCTCCTCAGGCTTGGAATCTCTCTGATTTCCTCTTTTGCTGAAGAAAACTCTCTGCTTTTAAGGAGCTTGCATGATTAGATTATGTTCACCCTGATAATCTCTCTTTTTTAAAAATTCAAAGTCAACCGATTAGTGCCATTAATTTGCTAAGGCTAACACAGCAAAATACCAGACACTGGGTGGTTTACATAACAGAAACGTACTGGCTCCACAGTTCAGGGGGCTAGAAGTGCAAAATCAAGGTGCCAGCAGGCAGCTTTTGATCCTCCTGTGTGCTGGGAGGGAGAATCTATGGCCTGCCTCTCCCAGCTGCTGGTCGCCTCAGGCATTCCTTGCCTTGTGAATGGCTTTCTCTGTATCTTCACATCATCATCCCTCTCTGCAGAGCTTTCTCTGTCCAGATTTCTGCCTTTTTATAAGAAAACAAATCTTATTGGATTAGGGCCCATCCTAATGACCTCATCTTAACTTGATCATCTTCAAAGACCCTATTTCAAATAAGGTCACATTCACAGGTACTGGGTGAGGATTTCAACACCTTTTTAGGTGATACAATTCAACCCACAACAATGAGTACCCTTAATTACATCTATAAAATCCTTTTTGCCATATAACATGATGTTATCACTGGAGTAATTCTAGGGGCAAAGCTCATGAGGCCATCTTATCATCATTTTCTCTTCTTTTAGTGCCTAGCAGTGAAAGGCTTCAGATGATGTGCAAAGCAATACCTTCTAGAGATAGAATCTAGAGAATGTCTAGTTCCAATCGTGTAAAGGTCTAAAAGAGCTGGGGAATTATCATATATTTAAAGAAATGGTATGAAATGTTGAATCTACTGAGTCACTTTGAATTTTCTTCAGTTATTGCTGACCTAAAAATATTATAGATTGCTTTAAAAGCATGCCACAATTCAGTCCATAACAGTGGTTAAGTGTGGGTTTTAGAATCAGTGCCACCTCGTGTCAAAAGTCATGCTTTCAACATTCTATATCTGTCAGGATGGCCCAGGTTAGGCTGCAGCGATAAACAACCCCAAGGCACACAAAGATTTATTTCTCACACATGTTACATGCCCAAAGTGGATCGGCTGGGGTCCCTAGTCTGTGTTGTCCCCACTCCAGAACCCTAGCTGACAGAGCTGACATCAATATCTGAAACACTGGTAGATAAAGAACTGTGGCGAATTTCACAGTGAGTCCTCAAACTTCTGCTCAGAATGACACGTATCATGTAAGTTCACATTCCGCGGACCAGAGCAATTTACATGGCCATGCCCTACTTTAGGGGAGGTGGGGGAAATAAAATCTGATGGGTGCTTAGAAGGAGACAGAAACGAGTATTTGTGAATAGCCTCACTATCAATGGAAACCGCTTAATAATGAGTGCCATAAGCAAGTTATTTAATCCCTCTAGGCCTCAATTCCCTTAACTGAAAAGTGGGATAACATTAATATTAATACCTATCACGTGTGGTTCTTGTGAAGATTAGGTGTGATAATGAAAAGAATGCACTTAGCACAGTGTTTAGAAAGGGTAAAATACTCCATAAATTTTAGGTATTATTATTATTATTATTACTATAAATAATATTAGAACTAGACAATAGAGAACTAGTCAACCCTTCTTTTTCTTTTTTCTTTTCTTTTATTTTTTAAAAGATTTTTATTTATTTATTTATTTATTTATTTATTATTTGAGAGAGAGAGAGCGAGAGAGGGAACACAAGCAGGGGGAGTAGGAGAGGGAGAAGCCGACTCCTCGCTGAGCAGGAAACCCCATGCAGGGCTCGATCCCGGGACCCCGGGATCATGACCTGAGCTGAAGGCAGCCACTTAACTGACTGAGCCACCCAGGTGCCCCTCTTTTTCTTTTTTAAAAAAGATTTTATTTATTTGAGAGAGAGAGACAGACAGACAGAGCATGAGTGGGGCGGGGGACAGAAGCAGAGGGAGAGAGAGGAGCAGACTCCCTGCTGAACATGGAGCCCAATGTGGGGCTCCATTCTAGGACCCTGAGATCATGACTTGAGCTGAAGGCAGACGCTTAACTGGCTGAACCACACAGGTACCGCCCCCATTCTTTTTCAATAAATAAGGGAACAGAGGCCTACTGTGGATAAGTGACTACCACTACCTGGAATAGAACTCAAGACAGAATTGATTACTTCAGTCCATTGTCTATACTTTGTTGACTTTCATAGCCTCTTAAATATATACATATTGGGGCAGCTGGGTGGCTCAGGTGGTTAAGCATCCAACTCTTGATTTCAGATCAGGTTGTGATCTTGGGGTCTGAAGATCCAGCCCCGAGTCAGGCTCCACACTCAGTGGGGAGTCTGCTTGAGATTTTCTCTCTCTCCCTCTGCCCCTTGTGCTCTCTCTATCTCTCTCTAAAATAAATACATAAAATCTTTAAATATACATATAATTTAATAATGTATATATAAAATATATATGAATGGACTATAATGAAGGACAATAATGGTAATTTATAGAGTTTGGGAAAATTCCAGATCCTGTAATACTTCTGAAGACCAGAACCACTTTAGGCAGATCCTCTTTATCAATAGGTTAGTTAGTGGTTGTGAGGTGGGAACAGGAACCCACAGGGAAGACACCAAATGAGCTGCTGAAAATGAGAAAGAAATGAGAAGAAAAACGAGCTGCCGACGTGCCACCTGGCACCACTGCTCAAGAACAAGGAGTCGCCGGAGTTGACAGGTGGATACGAATTGAGTATAGGAAATCTGAGGGAAAAAGAGCTACTTGAGTGTCCCGAGCTGCCCTCCTTATGTGCACGATCCTTTCACAACAGATTTCCTGAACTAATATTCTCCGCAGGGAAGTGGTCTCTCTACTGGGAATAAGAAACAAGACCGTCTCAACAGCCCCTTGGGCACAGCATGGTTGGCCTTGGAGGGTCTGCTCTTTCCTGTACCTTGCAGAAGACCTTCCCCATTCTTTCATGCTTCTTTCAACTACCAGATAACACTAGCATTGTAATTGAAGAGTGGAGTCTATTGATAAGATGTGCTGGCATTAAAAAAATGTAAGGGAATTAAAATGTTGATGAAATTAAAAATTTTTAAAAATTTAAGGAACAACGCTGCAGAAATTGTGAGAGTGCCAGAATTAACTAGAATAGCTTTGGCCCACGCATACTTTCTCATTTGAGAACAGAGTTTGGAATCAGGCCAAGTGACCTGGGTTGTAACTCTGGCTCCCACCCTTTTAACTATGTGACCTTGAACAAGGTGCTTAATGTCCATAAGTCTTCGTTTCCCTATCAATAAAATGGAGATAATAATAATCCGTACCGCATGGGCTTGCTATGAAGCTTAAATGAAATGTATCATCAAGAAATATTATCTAGAGGGGTGCCTGGGTGGCTCAGTCGGTTAATCGTCTGTCTTTGGCTGAGGTCATGATCTGAGTCCCTCTGCCCCTTCCCCCCAGCTCATGCTCTGTCTCTTGCGCTCTCTCTAATATATATATAAAGTCTTTTTTAAAAAAAACAGAAATGTTATCTAAATAGTGTTATCAATATCCTCATCATCATTACACTCTCAGACTCTGAGTCTCTTCAGACCCAAATTGCACATTTTCAGAACTAAATTTTTAAAATAAAATCTATCTTTCCTTTGTAGATCTGGTAGTGAATATAAAACTTTTTAGTTCAATGCTCACTTTTTTGTCAGTTAAATTAACTCTTTTAGCATTTCAAAATTACATCAGTATTCAGGAAAACGTTGCTTACTGCATTTTCTTTGGTTGAAAATCTTTGTATGAATGTAGTAAATTCTCTCAGTATGAAGGCAGCCTGATTCAGTGAAGAGAATACTAAATCTGACCATCAAGAAACCTAGGTTTTATCCAAGAACATTGTCATTAACCAGCTGGATGGCTTCACACTAGTCTCTGAATCCTTGGTTTCCTTATGCATCAATTTTGCATCAAACTAATGAGGCATCGCTGGGCAAGCAATGAGGATCCAAAAAAAGGCAGAGGCTCAATTTGAACAATTGCCAGAATAATAATACCTCTAATCAAAATATGAAAGTCAGAAGATAAAAACAGTCTGTCATAAAAGAACACAAATTTTCTTTTAAACACGTTGAGCTTGAGGCTGATGGCGGAACATCTGGTTAGAAATGCTTAGAAATCAGTTGGCAATCTACAGCTGGATTTCAGCAGCAAAGTTAAGGCAGAAAATGTCAATGTTAGGATCACCACTTAGAATACTTGACATTATTAGAGTGGATAATAATGTCGATGATGAATATGTAGATACAAAAAGAACTAGATGGCTAACAAATTATATTGGGGAAGGAGAATGGAATTAGATGGAGAGGCCAGAGAGGAATCATGACAATGTAGTGCTATGCTATAGATGTGCATGTCTTTGTGTTCAGGCAGTGATGTGTAAAACTGCAGGTGAGGACCATGTGAACTGTTGAGTGCCTGAAATAAGCAAACACAACTTCCGTTAAAACAGTACGCTGACCCTTTCTCTTCCCCCAACCCAAAAACCCAAAAACCCAAAACCAAAAAACTTTGGGTCTAAGTAGGCACTGAGTAAGCCTCCAGCTTCTAACTCTTGGCATCAAGGGAACAGAACATCAAGAAAAATCTGAACCAGAATGTCAGTTATAGCAAACAATCCAAAGCATGAGACTTGAGAGTAAAAGTCCATCGAATTTCACCCTTGAGAAATTTTTTGTGGCCTTCAACAGTGCTGATTCGTCACTGAAGTGGATTTCTCAGAAACCATCTTGGGAATCAACTGGAAATTGCTGAGGAAATAGAAACTCCATAAATTTAGGAGTGAAAAGAAGGCAAGACTTTGTATGATAGTGAAAGGGGATAAAAAGAGTAAGAAAAGAGAAACATGCCATGTATGGAGGTAGAGGGAAGGGAACCCATTTGGTTGAAAATGGTTGAGATGAGATCAGAGCCTCCATGTAATCAACTGGAGCGAAGTTTTGAAATGTTAGTCTAAAGTAGTGATTATTTTCAATATTTACTCACTGGGCAGAATGATTAATGTAAAAGAAAACGCTGTTAGAAGCGACTTCACTGTTTCTGGAAGTTGTCTTTATTATTTTAGGTAAAGGCAGACTCTACCTAAACTAATTTACTAGTCTGTTGATGCTAAAGATGTGAGATTATTTTATTAATTTGAATGAATGGCCTCCCCCCACCCCACCATTTTTCTTTCTCTTGAGCTAGTTCTAATAATCCCCAGGAAGCCTTGTTTTTCTCAACAGCTGTCTCTGACGTTGGCACTCAGTGACCCCTTCCCAACCTTCCTCAACCAACCTTTATGAGAAGGGGGAGTTAACAGACTAATTAGACTGGCAGCTTACAAAAATATAAATTGCGGTACACACCTATGGCAGAAAGGCTTATGAGCAAAAGTCAAGTGTTTGGGCCTGCCTAAACCATCCAAAACTGCTAACCTCAGACTTTCTCTCACACTTGGGAAATTGGTTTTGTTTTGCTTTGTTTTACACTTGGGCATACTATATAGAAGTTTAACATACTCATGGAATAAAAACTACATTTGGAATGATGAGATCTACATTAGGAAGATTATATATGAGAAGATTTGGAGATACAACCCAACCATTTGTCATCAATGATCACGTACACATTGGCAAAATAGCAAAATCTGTTTTAGCTGTTGAAATTTTGAAGGCAACTTTAAAAAGGGTTCACTTTTTTGTGCCATATAATGAAAAAAACCCACATATTCAATAGCTGGCTTGTGAAATATGGTATTTTCTACCCAGCTTCTGGTAGAACTGTCTTTGCTGAACCCAACTCTAATGTCGGTGGAGTTGTAGCTAGCCATCAGTGCCAGAAGAGAGGTCGAGAAGATCCAGTATTTCTACTCCATTGGCCACCTGCATCAGAATTAACTAAGCTTGTTTAAAAAAAAAAAAAAAAAAAGCAGATTCCAAGAATTCACCCTGCATCTACTAAGTCTCTGTGGGTGCTTTTTGAGTTCCCAGGTGATTCTCACAAAAACTAAAGTCTGAGAAGTACAGTTCAAAACCTCCAACCACATTTAGATTCAGCACTGCTCAAAGGGAGTAAAAATAAGCATAGCCTCTATGATGTGCCAATTTTTCTTTTTTACCAGAATTTAAAGTGTGCTTATCCTTTGACACACAATTTTATTTCTAGGACTTTATCTCAAGAAAATTAGACAAATGTGCAAAGGCAGATGTAAAAATCTATCTCCATTATAAAATTGGCTATTTAATAGAAAAGTGGTAATAATTTAAATACCTACCAAGAGATTTTGATTAAATAAACTGTATACACTTATATAGGATTATTATGTACACTGTTCTAAGCACTTCAAAAGCAATGTCATTTGATCCTCATAACATCATGTAATATAATATAGTATAAAATATTAGTGTAATATAATAATGGTATTACCTCCATTTTACAGATGAGAAAGCTGAGGCACAGAGCACTTAAGTACTTGTCCAGGATCACACAGCAAGTCCGCAGCAGAGCCAGGACCCAATACCAGGTAATCTGTCTGTAGAGTCTGTGGGCTTCACCTTGTGCTATCTGCCTCTCTCGACATTCTGCTGCCTTTACGCAATCAGTATATGGAAGAAAATATTTTACAAAAAAATTAAGTTTAATATGATCATGTTTTTGTGAAAACAAATATTTATATTAGCATTTTGAAATTAAAGATTCTAGGGACGCTTGGGTGGCTCAGTCGGTTAAGTGTCTGCTTTCAGCTCAGGTCATGATCTCAGGGTCCTGGGATCGAGTCCCGCTTCGGGCTCCCTGCTCAGGGGGGAGTCTTCTTCTCCCTCTCCCTCTGCCCCTCCCCCCCTGCTTGTGCTCTCTGTCTCCCTCTCTCTCTCTGACAAATAAATAAATAAAATCTGAAATTAAAGATTCTTATGAAACAGTAAAGAAAAGAATAAGCATGAGAAGTGGTGGCACTGAATTAAAGGTAGTGATGGATGTTTTGGTTTTCTCTTTTTGTTTGTCTATGATTGCTTTTTCTTTTTTTCTCTTTCTAGCAATGGACATATGATGTTCTTATAAGAAGACAAGAACAATAGCTGGTTGTGCTTGGCACACAAATATATTGTAAAGTTTGTGCTTTTCTAAGAGTGGCCTTAACAGATAAACAGACTAAAGCATAAACAGAGGGAAGGGAATATCAACTTTTCTATTCTAACACTCTCCTTCCTCCACAATAGTCAACTGTGATTCCACCATGTTCATCTTCTCGGTTAGGCTTTCTTTTTTCATGAGCAAACTAGTATAAGTGGCTTTTTTTCTTTATTAGTAATTTTATTTTCTATTTGATTTTTTTTCCCTCCAATGGAAAGGATTAAGATTTCTCTTTCTAAATAAATAATGCTCTTTGCCTCATCTATAAGCATGAATGGGATTATTTATTTAATTAAGTTATATTGGGTTTTTAAGGAAGGCAGTTTTTTTTCAGCTCTCTGAATTATATGTGTTGATAAACCAATCAGCTGTGATACCGTCCCAGGTGACAAAATTTGAAAGGGCCTCAGGATGCACGTCGCACCAAACTCTGGGCCAAGTTAGTGTTTGGATAACTGAACATAACCATTGGAGTATTTTTGAACTTATTTTGAACAGGCAGGTAAAATTGGTACTCATTTTATAAATGTCACTCTTCTCCAAAAGGAATCTCACAAGGCAAGGTGATTTGCCCGCTCTCTGAAATTTTAATTCTGAATCATAAAGTGTTTTGCTGGTAAGTTATTTTAATTGACCTTTTTTTTTTTTTTTAAGATTTTGTTTATTTATTTGACAGAGAGAGACACAGCGACAGAGGGAACACAAGCAGGGGGAGTGGGAGAGGGCGAAGCAGGCTTCCCGCTGAACAGGGAGCCCAATGTGGGGCTCGATCCCAGGACCCCGGGACCCTGACCTGAGCCGAAGGCAGACACTTACCGACTGAGCCACCCAGGCGCCCCGACCATGTTTTTTCTTAATGTGAGGCTGTTTTATCTACTCAAAATTTACTACCAAGTCACATCAGCATTTAAAAAAAATGGAAGTAAATGAACAATCAAAATAGATTTGGAGTCATCATAACAAAATAAGATACACTTTTGAACGACAACCAGTCATTTCTCTGGAAATTTAAACTGACATTTCTATGTCTCAGCAAATATATAATTTTGACAGAATTAGGAATGAAAAAATCACATATCCAATCTGAGCCATAATTGCTTATCTGCAAATATAAGAACTCTGCCATTTGAAGTCAAACCAAATTCTTTTTCTTATTTCAAGAAGTACCATTTACTTATCCAAAGCTAGTACAAAGAGAATAAATAACCAAGGCCAAACAACCACAAAAAATCCCTCGTTGAATTGCCAATTTTCCAGAAAAATATTGTTAACTCATAAACAATTCTTCTTCTGAATCAAGTTTTCCTGAAATTTATTGTATTCCTACATATTTTTCTACCACTATAATTTTGATAATTGTATTTGTTCATGTTTTAAATCAAACACATAAATCAACATCATTGCTCAAAGTAGAAAACTATTTATGGTATGATTATAATGTTTATAAGCGCTCACGTAATTGCACTCTTTAAAATACTCTGCATAATTTGCAATGAACAATAAATCTTTGAAAGGTATTTCAGGTCATTGTATTTAGGATCAAAGTCTTCAGCATTTCCATAAGGTCAAGAAGTAGTTATTGGATAATCTCCAAACGTTCTCAATAGATATTAGTGGGTAATTAAACTGTAACTGAAAAGGTGTATTGCTTCGTCTTTTATTGTACAATGTCTTTCTTATTTTGTTTTTTTTTTTTTTTTAAAGATTTTATTTATTTATTTGAGAGAGAGACTGAGAGAGAGAGCACATGAGAGGGGGGAGGGTCGGGAGGGTCAGAGGGAGAAGCAGACTCCCTGCCGAGCAGGGAGCCCGATGCGGGACTCGATCCAGGGACTCCAGGATCATGACCTGAGCCGAAGGCAGTTGCTTAACCAACTGAGCCACCCAGGCGCCCCGAGCTTGTACAATGTCTTTCTTATTTTGAATATATAAACCCACTTTACCTCAAATTTCAGATACTTAAAAAAATTCTAACTTTGCCACTTCATCCACCAAAAAAATTACTGATTCTTAGCAACCTGTAAGCATGTGGTATCTCAAAGATTGAAGAAAATTTGACTCAAATACTTTAATCAAACCCATTAGTTACAGGGAGTCTATTCAGTGGTATAACTAAGGGAAACACAGGACTTTACTCTGGGCAGAAAAAACTATTCTGAAGAATTTGGTTGATATTAGGGTTCAAATGGTTCCTGAAATTATTTGTGGTTATCCACAAAGGCATACACTAATTTGACATACACTAAAACAACATTATAGAGTGGCAAATGTACTGCTTTGTGAGTCAGGATATCTGTTTGACTCTCTTCGTTCCACGTCCTCATGTATGAAATGGGGACAATAACACGATTTCTCAGGATTATTGGGAGGTGGTAGATAATGCATGGAAAATTGCCTGTCACATAATCAACTCAAAATAGGTGTTACTTTCTTTCCCTTCAAACAATAAACGTAAGTGGAATATCTACTGACTTTTCCATGCTATAGAATTATTTTCCATTCATTCTACAAATATTTATTAAACAAACCAGTCAGGGTTTGGTTATGAAAACAGATGTCGTTTAGGATTCCAAGTATGAGTTTTTTTTGTTTTTTTGTTTTTTAAAGTAGGCTCCATGCCCAGAGTGGAACCCAACATGGGGTTTGAACTCATGACCCAAGGTCAAGACTGAGCTGAGATCAAGAGTCCATTACTTTTTTTCTTTTAAAGATTTTATTTATTTATTTGCCAGAGAGAGAGAGAGAGCACAAGTAGGCAGAGTGGCAGGCAGATGGAGAGGGAGAAACAGGCTCTCTGCTGAGCAGGGCGTGGGGCTCGATCCGAAGACCCCAGGATCATGACCTCAGCCGCTTAACCAACTGAGCCACCCAAGCGCCCCAAGAGTCCATCACTTAATGGACTATTTTCTATTTCTGTGACTCTCTTCACGCTGTTTTCATGCCCCCGAATTCCCTGTTTTTTCCATGCTTATTTGTACCCCAAACTTTCTGGTTCTTCAAAGCTCAATCTGAAGTCTACCTAGTCCTTGAAGTCTTCCCTGATCTCTCTCTGGCAGCTGTAAACCATCTCTTTCTCTAAATTGCCAGGCAATGTCCCTGCATCTGCCTCTAGTCCAGTCTTTTGCCTTGACCCACTGTTTTTATTCACATGTCTTGTCACCTCTGCCAGATTAGAAGCAGAATGAGAAGATCCACACATGAATCATCATTGTGTTCCTCACAGCACTGAGCACTGAGCCTTGCACTTAGTAGGTGTGCTGGATTATCTGGAGTCAACTTGGTATCACTGTCACCCCCTATGGTCACTATGGCAGAAGAAGCTGAGAACTACAGTTCCCAGAATCCTGTTGCAATGGAAAGCACTAGCACAAGGTTTAGAAGAGAAGGGGCCATTATTTTCTGGAGGCAGTTGCAGGCAGATGACACAGCAGATGTGAGATTCTAAGCAGTTTCCAGGAGAGGTTCCTGAGAATCACCTGTGTCAGTCCTGCAGCCAGAGGGGTCAGTGGGAACCTCCCAGAGGTTCTGGATATTCTAGGAATCTTTTGTGCCAGCACTTGAAAGCCTTGTGGTGCTAGAGGCTGAGATGGTCACTGACAGCCTTCCTGACCTTAGTTTTCCCACCCTTCCAACCACTGTGTAAGCCTCTAATTCCTTGCATTAAAAATATTCATACTTGTGGGGCTCCTGGATGGCTCAGTCGGTTGAATGCCCAGCTCTTGGTTTCCGCTCCAGTCATGATCTCATGGGTCGTGGGATGGAACCCACATTGGACCCCACGTTCAGCGGGGAGTCTGCTTGAAGATTCTCTCCCCCTCTCTCCCTCTCTCCCCCTCCCCCCCTCTCTCAAATAAATAAATAAATAAATCTTAAAAAAAAGAGAGAGAGAGAATGCAGTGAACATCGGGAACACTTAAGTTATTTTATGAAGTAGAAGAAAAGTGTTGTTGAAAAGGAGCAAAATGGAGGGGAAATCTCATTAACAGGAAATAGGGAGGAATTGAAGATTTTGAGAAAATCATGATTAGATTGCCCCTTGAGGATGAGGATGAATCCTTACCTCCACTCTGTTCTGCCTTACCTCCACTCTGAATCTCTCAGGACCTGTGCTGGATCAGGATGGGCACTGCCTCCTATGGACCATTGCAGGAAGAATTTGGTGTGTACTACCATAAGTAGGTACCCTGGAAATCCCCCATTTCGTAGGTCAATAGAAGAAATTGGGGTTCAGAAATGTTGTAGGACTGCTCAAGTCCACAGAGTTGATGAAATTTGAGGTTTATGGATTTTTAAAAATATTTTATTCATTTATTTGAGAGAGAGAGAAAGAGAGAGAAAGCAGAGGGAGTGGCAAAAGGAGAGGGAGAGAGAATCTGGAGCAGACTCCACATTGAGCTCAGAGCTCCAACCCACAACCTCAAGATCATGACCTGAGCTGAAATCAATACTCTGCTGCTTAGCCGACTGAGCCACCCAGGTGCCCCAAGGCTTGTGAATCTTGATTGCAGAACTAAAATTGTTTCCACATAACTTGCTGTACCACCCTCTCTCTACTGCATTTCCACCAACACGCCCCCCCAAAAAACCCAAAACAACAACAAAAAAGAACCCTTCATTCCAGTTTCCTGCTCCTTTTTTCTAACTATATAGATCTTATTCTGAAATCCTGAGAAATAACCAGAGGGTAGTAAAATTTGCTCCAGCTAAAGATTATACTTACAAGCCAGGTTTTCCTCATATGCACACATATTACAGCAGGAATATTGTGCAGTTCTACGTAACGAAAGAGGAGATTCTGAAAGGTACTCTGGGTTCAATACAATGTCAAACTTCTCCCACAAATGCCCTGGTGATGTCAGTACTCTCAATCCATATCCTTCAGTTGGCTTAGTGGATTACCTAACTAATTTTAAAAATGATTTAGTCTTTAGTTCTCTGAGCATCCCATCACCACATCCAAGATGAACTAATCTCCTGTTTACAGAAACTTATAGTGTGAAACTGTGACCCAAAACATTTGTGACCTTATTTATCATTATTTACCTCTTCATACCTTGGCTCTTTTGACTCTGGGCCTCAGGATTTCTCGCTGCTGTGCTGTTTCTCTACCTAAAATGCTCCATCTCTGTGTACTTACATTTTACTTATCCTTTAAGTTCCAACATAATTTCTGTTTTCCCCATGGAGTCTTTGTTCATCCAATGCCCACCATCACCCGTCTGAACTCTCCTTCCTCTGATATATCCGTAGCACTTAACCTAAATCACTCCGAGAGATGTCTATTTACATTTTGGTTATTTATGTATATAGTGTCTCCTACCCACTGGTCTGCAAGGTTCAGGAGGGCAGGGTCTGAGTTAAATTTATCTTGAATTGTTTTCACATCATTTAGCAGATTTCCTTCAAGCAGCAAGTGTTCAATAAAGATTCATTGTGCTCTTACTGGGTATTTACCCCAAAGATACAAATGTAGTGATCTGAAGGGGCACCTGCACCCCAATGTTTATAGCAGCAATGTCCACAATAGCCAAACTATGGAAAGAGCCTAGATGTCCATCAACAGATGAATGGAATATTATGCAGCCATCAAAAAAATGAAATCTTGCCATTTGCAATGACATGGATGGAGCTAGTGGGTATTATGCTAAGTGAAATAAGTCAATCAGAGAAAGATAAGTATTATATGATCTCACTGATATGAAGAACTTGAGAAACAAGACAGAGGATCATAGGGGAAGGGAGGGAAAAATGAAACAAGATGAAACCAGAGAGGGAAACAAACCATAAGAGACGTAATCTCAGGAAACAAACTGAGGGTTGCTGAGTGGAGGGCGGTGGGTGGGATGGGGTGGCTGGGTGATGGACATTGGGGAGGGTATGTACTATGGTGAGCACTGTGAATTGTGTAAGACTGATGAATCACAGACCTGTACCCCTGAAACAAATAATACATTAAATGTCAATAAAAAAGTTAAAAAAAAAAAGATTCACTGTGCTCTGTAGGATGTTCACTCTTCCAAAGCCCTCTCCACCCTTCTCCACCTGTTCAGTGTCCCAGGAAGCTGATGAGTTAGGTTTGGCCAAAGGGGAGGAGACAGGGAGAAAAGTGAGGTTGGGGCATTCATTCTCCAGCTTTCCCCCGGTGGCTACCAGAAGCTGGTCCTTCCCTTTATCAAAGGTCACTGCTTTTGAGGCAGGGCTCTCCCATTGCCATTCCTTTTAGGTTCAGAGATGTAATGAGCCTCAGTCCTAAGAGCCTGGGATATTGCACCATCCCTTGTGGTTTTTACTAGAGCTGGGGTGCTAGTAGAAATAAGGGAGTTAATAGTAAGAAATAAAGGACTTAAGTGTATAAGAATAAGAGTTTTAACCAGAGTTCTGTAGAATAGAAATTGAACATGGCTACTTGTTTGTCATAGCCAACGCCAAACCCACTAAGGAATTAGCACATCTGTCTTAAACTTGCTACGTGATACCATGATTAAAATGTTCCCTACTTTTTTTTTTAAAGATTTTTTATTTATTTTAGAGAGAGCATGTGTGCATGAGCATGGTGGGGGATGGGCAGAGGGAGAGGGAGAAGCAGACTCCCCACTGAGTAGGGAGCCTAACATGAGACTTGATCGTAAGACCCTGGGATCACCACCCCAGCTGAAGGCAGATGCTTAACTAACTGAGCCACCCAGGTGCCCCAAACCCCTACTTCTTTTGTCAGCAATATACCATGAGTTCTTGTAAAGAATAACATTATTCTTGTTTCTTTAGTTCCATTGTGTAACTCCAACTCTCACTCTGTCATGCTGGGCTTGTCTATAATTGAAATGGATAAATGACAAAAAGAGTAAATAATATAGCACTGTATTATGTGCCAGGCTCTGTTCAGAGCACTTTACTAAACAATGCGTTTAATACTCACAACCTACCTGGTAAGGTAGGTACTGTTATTAATCCTATTTTACAGATGAGAATCTGAGGCCCAGAGAGGTTAAATAACTGGCTTAACATCACACAGTTAATACTTGAGAGAGCCACAATTTGAAGATAGGCAGTTCAGTTCAAGAGTCAGCTCTTCTGATCACATGGGGTGGGGGGAGTAGGTTTCCAAGATAGGAATTTTGGGGAAATATAAATATTCATCCATAACAACAGGTGAGTCTGATGCACAACCAGAATTAAGAACCACTGCAGTCTGTGCAGTGTTTACACAGATATAGAAACATTTCTTCCTAATTACACAAATACTACATGAAATTTTCTTTGAAAGATTCAATAGAAGTATACAGAAGAAAATAAATATGGACAAGTTTCCATGGTATGATATGCTCTGTTACCCTATTTCAGGTATCTCTAGTATACATTCTTATAGCCACTGATCAAAACAGTTCTGTGATGTGAGAATCAGATTAGTTAAGGGGTAGATGGTAATTCTATCAAGATGGAGTACATATATCCATTGGTGGAGGATTTTGTGTCTTTGTGTACCCTGTCCCCTCCCAAAACTGGTATCATTATCTTCCATATTCAAAAGTTCCTACTGATTGTGCAGGTACACCAGCAAGACTGTGGAATCTGCCTTGTGACTCACAGTAGGTT
Source organism: Phoca vitulina (assembly GCF_004348235.1). NCBI lineage: Eukaryota > Metazoa > Chordata > Mammalia > Carnivora > Phocidae > Phoca > Phoca vitulina. Next base: position 85,279,449 of record NW_022589706.1, read on the forward strand.
CCTCATGATTTGTTCCTTGCTTAGTCATTCTTGGCAGGATCTGTCACTATTTCCAGCTCTGCCTCTTTCTCTCATGGGCTGCCTGGAAGTTTGGCTTAAAATAGCACACCTTTTCTCTGACTTTGGTAAGATGTATTGATCAGTCCGCCTGGGGATCTCCAGCCTTTCCTCCTTAGGAGTTAATTTTGATTTTTCTGAAACTTATGTTCATCACCCCACCCTGAGACTGGGGATAGAGAGAATGGGTTACATGACAGAGAAAGTCACTTTTCACCACTAGGAGACCCTGACTGCACTGTGGCCTGAATCAGGTAACTGTCTGCTTTATGGTCTTCCTTCCAGGATTTCCCACACACCCAGGGGAGAGGATGGAGCTGATAAGCACAGCTGAGGAAAGTACCAATGACTTTATGATAGGAAAATGGAAATCATCTAAAATTAAACATAGAAGAGAGTGATAAAACAGAATAGAGCATTCAAGAGCTGTGGAACAACATCAAACAGTCTAACATAAGTATAACTACATTTCCAGAAGGAGGTGAGTGAGGGAGAGAGGGAGGGAGGAAGAAAGGGAAGAAGAGAGAAAGGGATATTAGGAAGAGGAATCATTTAAAGAGATAATGGCTCAAATTTTGTGAAATTAATGAAAGACAACACACTACAATGCCCCAAAAAACACAGAGAACTCTGAACTCTGAGCAGGATGAATCCATGCACACACACACACAGAGGCACATCATAGTCAAACTGCTAAAAACCAAAAACAAAGAGAAAAATTTTAAAGCAACAGAGGGGGAAAATTTATTACTTAGAGAATAACAGAGAGAGGAATGACAGCAGAAATCGTGTAACCGAAAGACAGTAGAGCATCATCTTAATACTAATGCTGAAAGATAAAAACTGTTCATCCAGTGGGGAGGACTCTCAAAGATGAAGCTGAATACTATCTCCATCAGTAGAGGTTTGTTTTCGGCATTTACATTAAACCACTAAAATTCACAACACTTGCCACATTGTACTGCATGCTGTATACTTACATACTTATACCCTATTCTGTATTGTGATCTACTCAAAGATAGGGACCTTTTATTTATTTTTTCTGTAGTGACAGATAAAGCGCCTGGCACCCAGAATGTGTTCAACAAGTGTTTCTGATTGACCAAATCAACTTATATTTGAGTTATAAGGTAGAGCATTTCCAGTGCCTGCCATGTGCAAAGCATCATCTGTTAAACTGGAAGTTAAAACAATTTATTGAGACATCCCCACACTTTTTGAATATGAATAATGTCTTCCTATATTTACTATCATTACTACTACTACTACCATTGTAGTATGTTATGCCCATATTATGCAGAGCATTATACAGTGTGATCTAGGGACAAAGAGAGATGTAAAAGGCAGGTCTCCTTCTGTCAGTTTAAGAAAAGCGTACAGGAATTATCTAGGCTGCTTGTACACATTTTGAAGCAATAACTTATAATTAAATCAGTAAGTTGAGGTAAGTTTCAGCACTGTGATAGTCATGGGAATGGTCAGTGTTTCTGTGTCTGTTATTTGTGTCTGGTACAGGATATCTGAATTCAACCAACTGTTCGTGTTGACATGCTTCAGAAATTGTGCTACCACTAGTTCCTCATAATGCATGAAAAAGGGGAGAATCAGAAATGATGGAGTAGCAAAGACATCAAAACTTACCTATCGCGATTGTGTATGCATTTAGGTATACACACATATACATGTGCAAACTGAAATCTCCTTGGTGGTTGTCATACCTTTTTAGTTTTACTACATAATTTACATAAAGTTGAATATAACTATGCATTCATACTATTAATGCATGATTACTACTTTAAGTAACCTTCAGGATCATACCTTCATTCAGTTATATACATTCACACAGTTTTTTTAATTTTGTACCAAGTGATGTGCTATGCTAATGTTGGATGTTACTCCTAACAAGCCTAGAAGGTAAATTTTCCATCGGATTAAAAACATACAAAGCAAATGATTTTTATTGTTAAATTATGCATGTCTATATGTATGCTGATATACATTAATATGCAGAACATATTATTAAAGCAATTTTAAAACTTTTAAAACCTGTGGTGCCAGGGCACCTGGGTGGCTCAGTCGGTTAAGCAGCTGCCTTCAGCTCAGGTCATGATCTCGGGGTCCTGAGATCGAGCCCCACATTGGGCTCTCTGCTCAGTGGGGAGTCTGCTTCGCCCTCTCCTTCTGCCTGCCACTCTGCCTACTTGTGCGCTCTCTCTATCTCTCTGTCAAATAAATAAATAAAATCTTTAAAAAAGAAAAAAAACCAAAAACCTGTGGTGCCTGGATGGCTCAGTCAATTAAGTGTCCAACTCTTGGTTTCAGCTTAGGTCATGATCTCATGCGTGTTGAGACTGAGCCCAGTGTCGGACTCTCAGTAGAGTCTGCTTGGAGAGTCTCTCCCTCTGCCCCTCCCCCCCACTCACATGCGTGCTCTCTCTCTCTCTCTCTCTCAAATGAATAAATAAATTAAAAAAAAAAAACCTTTAAAACCAAATAAGAAGAATGTTTTATTTTATATTGAAAAATGTCAAAGAACAGTATAATAAACACCCATATGACCTCATCTAGATTCATCAAGTGGTAATATTTTTGCCATACCTGATCTGCCTCTCTCTCTCTCTCTCTCTTTTTCTCTGTCTCCGTAGACACGCAGGCGCACACACACACACCACACACACACAATCCCTTTTCTCAACCATCTAAAACTTGCGCTGCACACATGAGGACACTTCCTTGCTAAGTCCAGTTCTCGAGAGCAAGAGATTCTGCCACCCAGCTACACACCAGCGCCACACCTAAGAAAACCATTAGTAGTTCGATAACCACATCAACAGCAGTTCATATCCAAATTTTCTCAATTGCTTCATCATGTCCTTTTTTACTAGATTTTTTTTTTTCAATCCAGAATCCAGTCAGGGTAGATATATTATTTTGGCTTTTATGTCTGATTAGACTCCCCCCATTTTGAGCTGTCCCATTGCTTCCTCTCCTTTCAAGTCCTTGCAAGAGTTGTGAAGAACACCCCGTATTCTGGATTTGTCTGTTTCCTTGTGTAGAGGTCCAAGGTGAACATTTCTGGCATGAACACACTGTAGGTGAAGCTATGTGCCTCCTGCCACATCAGGAGGCAGGACATCAGGCCTGCCCACGAGTGGCAGTGCCAAGCTTGATCACTCGATTCATGTGGTGATCTTTCCATTATAAAAGCAAATTTTGTCTTTTGTAATTAATAAGTCATCTGTGGGTGGATACTTTAAAACTGAGAGACTATCCTGTTCCCCAAGAGCCTTTCAACTATTGTTTAAATATCTATTCTTGATGACCTGAAATCAGTTTTTACATTTAGGGTTACAAAATGATGATTTTCCATATTCTATCAGTCCTTCTGTATTTACTAGTGGAGGAAGTATGCTTTAGATAAACGGTAAGTAAAATGATAAAATTTCATCAACTAAACAAAATGATAAAAATGTTATCGCCAAGCCTTTGTACCCCTGAAACTCTAATCCCAGCTGCTTAACTAGTCTCCAAGTTCAAGGGTGGATGATGGCAGCCAAAAGTACCCGAGATCCTCAGGATTTCAGTGTGTTTCCAGCTAGACCCACCCTGAGGTAAGCCGATCAAGTTAAGGGTTATACCTTCAGGGAGCCGTCATCATTAATCCCAGGTGGAGACAGTCACTCTCTTTTGTGCCCAAGCTGTGCCCTGTACTAATGTCCATCAGAGGGCATCTTTGACACTTCATTGCACATTATTATTGTTACGTTTATTTCCCTCCTCTGGATAAACTCGGGGATGATAAGGACCTTGCTTTATTGATCTTACCTATAGCACCTAGGACAATGCTGAGTGCATACTGAATTAATATTGAAGCCACACACATAATCTACATCATCTAATAAAACTCCTGAGATGTAAGTAGGACGCATGTCCCTTGTTTGTTTTATAGAGAGAGCAATTCAGAGAAGGTTGTGGGGAAGTGAGAGGGTGGAATGAACAGGTGAAGCACAGAGGATTTTTAGGGCAGTGAAGCCACTTTGTATTATACTATAATGGTGGATATATTTTATTATACATATGCCAAAATCCATAGAATTTGCAACACAAAGAATGAACCCTAACATAAACTATGGGCTTTAGTTAATAATGATGTATTAATATTGGCTCCTCCATTGTAGCAGATGTACCACACTAATGCAAAATATAAGTAATAGGGGAAAAGAGGAGAGAATGAGGGGGCATATGGAGAATTCCATGTACTTTCTCATTTTCTGTAAACCTAAAACTGTTTTAAAAATAAAGTGTATTAATTTAATATCACATTTATTTAATATATTTTAATTTAATTATATAATAGAATATTTAAATTAAATATATTATATATATACTATTTGCAACAGGAATGGGGATGTATGGCAAAGAAAAAATCAGTATTTGCAACATGCTCAATGCATCATATGGTGAAATGTTCTTAAATTTGGTTTTACTGGGCTTCTCAGTTAACTTCTTGTAAACTTACTCCTAATGAACTGCACTGCTTCAAGAGAGTTGACCACAGGAGAGATCATTTCCATAGCAAAACTAAAGTGGGGGGAGTTTCCTTCTCAGTAAGGAGAAGGGTTGCATTTCCTGAGGCATTCTGATGGTCTGAACTGGCTTCAGGTACTTCCTAAATTAAATAAGGATAAGTTTATGCCACAGGAAAACCCTGATTACCTTGCCCTCAGAAGGATTAACACAGGAAAATGTTTCCATGGCTTTAGATTGGGTAAACCTGCTCTTCAAGCAAATTTTCTTCTTTGGACAGCACCATCTAGCAGCAGGAATGGTACGAGTTCCCCTGCAATGGCAGTCACAAAAATCCACGTTGGCCTGGAGCCCAAGGCAGGAGTTGTTATAGACAGAATGAATCACTGAGGGGACCAGTGTCTCCCACATTAGCTAACTGTGGGCAGCAAAGGTGGCATGCTTGGAAACTAGGGCATTGTTAGACCATTAGCTTATCTCACTTCTTTGCCTTTCAAAACCTAGTTGAGTCTTGAATATTATGAATCGGAAATTAGAAAGAGAGGGGGAAAATGTCAGGGAAGGAGGCTTTGAGTATCAGTTGAGAAGAAATACACGCACACACACACATACACACACACACACCTGCTTATAGGATTTTGTCTATAACATAGTTCAAGACACCTGGAGTTTAGAGGGCATGATTATGAGGAGGTAGGATGGGCAGTGGTCCTGAAAAAAGGACTATAAAGACATAGGAAGATCCTATTAACAAAGTTTTGCATTTTGTGGGGTTTTTGGTGGCAGAAAAGTGGGGAGTAGAGGTGGGAATACAGTGAGATTTTAAGATGGAAATAAACCTATCTCTCCCTCCCCCCAACCCCACATGCACATTTATATGCCTGGAGCATATAAGAGTTTCTCTAGGGTTTAATCCTTAAGAATGGAACTGCTCGATCATAGGACATGCAAATCCTCAAATTTACTAAACAAAATCAGATTGTTTCTAATTTTGTTTCTCCTAGTCTGTAGTGTTCTTTATCATATTCTTTGTGGTATATTTTAAAGAGCAGAGACTTTTAGTAAAGTCCAATTAATCAACTCTTTCTTTAATACTCTTAATTTAACATTTTTTTGTGTCCTAAGAAATCTTTGTGTGTCCTAAATATTTTCTTCTAGGAGTTTTATAGCTTTTACTTTTCATTAGGTTTCTGATCCATTTTTGAAACACAGTTATGCTGGTTAGGACTGGGATTAGAGTGAGGCAAGTGAGGCACTCACCTTGCACACAAAATTTAAGAGAAACTGAAAATCTCGGTAATCAAGAAAAATACTTTAATGCAATATTTTAAAATCAAAATTGATGCAATAAAATCCATGATGAGTGAAATGTCAAAATTTCAAATAAAGACAAAATTTCAAATAAAGACAATTACTGATTTTTTGTTTTGCCTCAGGCTCCCATATAGTTTGGCACAGCACTGCTGTATATAATTCTTCACTGACAGATTTTTTACTCTTAGAATCTTAAATATGTTATGCCCCTGCCTTTTGTTCACCACTGTTTCTAATGAGAAGTCAGCTGTTAATATTAATGTGGTTTCCTTGTATGTAATTAGTTGTTTTACTCTTGCAGCTTTCAAGATTTTCTCCTTGCCTTTTTTTTAAAGATTTCATTTATTTATTTGAGAGAGAGCACAGAGGGAGAAGCAGACTCCCTGCTGAGCAAGGAGCCTGATGTGGGGCTCGATCCCGGGACTCCTGGATCATGACCTGAGCCAAAGACAGACACTTAACCTACTGAGCCACCCAGGCACCCCTCCTTGCCTTTGGCTTTAACAATTTGATTATGATATCTCTAGATGTCTTTCTGTTTATCCCACTTGGAGTTCTTTGGGCTTCTTGGTTTGGAATGATTTGCATCAAATCTGAGAAATTTTTGGCTTTTATTTCCTCCAAAATTTTGTGGGTTTTTTTCTCTCTCTTCTCCTCTGGAACTCCTGCTACACATATGTGGGTATGTTTAATATGTCCACAGGTCTCAGAGGCTCTTCCAATTTTCTTTATTCTTTTTCCTATCTTTTGTTCAGATTGGATCATTTCTATTCATCTATCTTCAAATCCTGATTCTTTTTCTCTACCAGCTCAAATTTGCTTTTGAACCCCCCTAGTTAATTGATGTCTCTGCCTAGTTTTTTTTTAATTCTTTCTACTTTTAAAAGAATTTCCCCTGGATCAGCATAACTCAGTAGTCAGTCAACGATTGGTCAGAAGTTTGCTTAGAGTCAGTAAGGCTACTACTCTTTGCCATTGGCTCTGTCTGTGGCTTTGGGGAATGCTTTGAAATTTCAGGCAGTTCCGGAGTCTGCCGCAGATTTTACTTTCTGCATGCACAAGACCCCAAGTTCAGACAATGACAATTAGATAGCCTTTTCCAGTCTTTTCAGTGTGTAAGCATGTCCTTGTTCATGAATGCAATCTTCCTGAGACCTAGAAATACACGGGAACTTACCAAGACCCACTATGGCTATCTCATTTCTCAGATCTCCTTGTTAAATTTCTTGCTGGTCTGCTGATCTGTTACTTGTTCCAACTAGTATAATCTCAGGCTAACTGCAATGTTGGCCTCCCTGCATATTTGCCAGAGATCATTATTGTTTTCATCAATACCACTGGGTATGTGTTTTTCTGTAATCTGTTTTAACTCAGCCTGCCCATCTTCACAGCCTGCCCCACCCAGGCAGAACTCTGCACCATGGAGTTGATGGGGCGTAGGATGCAGAACGGACACAGCTGCAGCCCAAAACTTCACAGATTCCAACTGCTGGTACAGTGGTTCAGTAGTTTTTCTTGAATCAATGTTTCTCAAATTGTTATATGTCTGTGGTGAATTTTCAGAGCCTTGGAAGTATTGTTTTTAAAAAATTGTATTCAGTTTTATCATTACTCTTTGAGGCAAGTATGTGCTAAGCTTGTCTCTGAAGAAGAGAGAATCTTCTTTATGGCCGTTCTGGAAGTCCTGCCTCCTGCAAGGCCTTTGAAGACCTAGCCCTTGAAGCCACACAGCATCATTTCTGCCTCATTCTATTGGTCAAAGCGAGTCACAAGGCCAGCCATGTTAAGAGGATGGAAAAATAGACCCTACCTCTTAGTGGGAAACATGGCACAAAGTTGCAAAGCTAAATGGCAAGCATGCAGGCACAGGAGAATTGTTGCAATCATCTTGCCAACAATCTATCACAGTGTGAAGAGATATAGCTAGAGAATAGAGAGATTTGGACAGAGATGTGGATATGGATGCAGATACAGATATAGACGTAGGTATGCCTTTACACCATTGGAACATCCTTATCCTCACCTAAACACGCAGTGAAAAGCAAAAGGCATGCTAAAGAAGAGACAGAAATAAAAGGAATCATTGAAAACAAAACCTCTATTTTAGATATAGTTTACAAAGTTTTTGCAATGCCCAAATTAAAGTAGATTTAAGTAAAATAGCTTGAGAAAAAATAATGTGTGCTTGTGAAGGGACACGAGTCACTAAAAGTTCATGTCCTGATTCACCAGCACAGTTGGGCACAGCACAGTCCTCATGAGGCAAAATTGTGAAACTTTCCTGTGCAGAGAGAAAGAATCGATTTCATCCTTCCTCCTAACATCCTGATGAGGTGGGTAAATACTGCTACTGAGCAAACTGAGGTACTAAGTTGCTGACAGAGCTGACAAGCAATGGAGGCAAGATTTAAACCCAGGTAGTCTGTTTCTACAGTCTGGGCCACATTTCAAACAGTATTCTCCCATCCCCACGGTTGGGGTTCCTTCAGCCCCTTCAAAGTCCTCCGATTATACCTAGGAATTCACAAGCGTGTGACCCGTGCAGATTGTACTTTTAGCTGCTGCACCCTATCCCCCATTTTCTCTAACATTCATGCTCTGTTCTGGTTCCCCATGGTTATGGTCCCTCAAAGGGCCAAACCTCAGGAAGGCGCTGGCTGTGGATGGCGCGGCTACTTTACCGCTTGCTCTCTCCCGCCGAGGGTCCTCCACGCGGAGTTGCGGCCACCAGCACAGACGCAGTCACTAACACCCAGGAGGGGCAGTGCTGGCAAACTCTGCTGCCAGCAGATGTCCTAGCCTGTCAGCTGGAGTGCCGAACTGAGCCAGGCCTCTCGGTCTCTCTCACCACACGGGCCTCGGGCCAAAGTCAAGGTGGGCAAGCCAAGCCAAGCAGCAAGACACTGCTATCTTCAGAAGTCACCCTTCTCTTGATGTTGAGGACTGGTCAAGAGTATACTTGAGGGCTCTCTCTTCCCTTATGGTGACTTTTGCTTCAAGAGATAATTGATTCCAGATGTAAGCAGACTCATGGGGGGTCTGCACCACCAGTCCCCGATCTCTTGGCTCATTGAGGTAAGTTTGAGCAGCTCTCTTAAGTTCATTTAAGCTGAGATCCCCACAAAAATGTTATCTTCAGAACCTTGCAGTGTTTGGCACTGGTCAGTAGATACGGCTATGTAGACTGGGCCAATATTCTGGCATCAAACTCCCATGTAATTAGCACTATTATTCATATTACATGAATAACAATGGATTTAAAAAGTACTTTTCTGGTGATTCTCATTCTGATAAATGATATTTTCATATACAGGGGAAAGAATAACTTTCATGAGAAACCTTGGGCTTTTACCTTGGTATTCTAAAAAATTTCTTTTCATATTGAAAGTTGGAATACCTCATTAGGGGTTAAGTACAATTTACTGCTTCAGTATGATTTTCAATATTGAGCTATTTTTCCAGAGCATAAAGGCATAATCTCTTGGAATAGGTTGTATTAACATTTTAAAGTAAAGAAGATTAACAAGTATAATTATGATTTCTGTTTTGGTTTCTTGGTCATATTCCCATGAGTGAATCAAAGCTATTTCTCTTAACATTTTATTTTTATTTTCCCTAATATTACATACGCTTCTTAGGCAAAGAAAGCTTCTCTTAGCACATTAGGGTTGGCTCTTAGTAAGTGGCCGAAAAGCATAAATATACCTCATATCATGATTTATTTTTACTCATTAAGAAATTTACCTAGCGAGTAAGTTCTCACTCTACTGAGGATGATAAGAAAAGCATGGAGAATTGAATACATAGTTTTCCCTTAAAGTGGAAATACTCATTGTCTGATTTTTAAAACATAATCCGTATGTGTGGAAATGCTAGAATAGGTAAAGTATATAATTACCTGAGAATTTGATTTTTTGAATTAACATATTTTAAAAAGTTACTTCCAATTCCGCACTGTTTCATGATACTAAAACTCACTTGATTTGAAAGTGTAATAATTCAAGAACACCCACTGAAGAGGCTTTTTTTTTTTTTTTTTTTTAGGGAGAGTGAGAGAGTGCAAGCAGGGGTGGTAGGGGGTAGGGGCCGAGGGAAAGGGAGATAATCTTAAGCAGACTCCATGCTGAGTGTGGAAGCCCCACATGGGGCTCTATCTCAGTCTCACAACTCTGAGATCATAACCTGAGCCAAAATCAAAAGTCGGAATCTTAACTAACTGAGCATCTCGGCTGTCCCTGAAGAGGTGTTTCTTTTATTTTTTTTTTTAAGATTTTATTTATTCATTTCACAGAGAGAGAGATAGCGAGAGCAGGAACACAAGCAGGGGGAGTGGGAGAGGGAGAAACAGGCTTCCCAATGAGCAGGGAGCCCAATGTGGGGCTCGAACCCAGGACCCTGGGACCATGACCTGAGCTGAAGGCAGATGCTTAACAACTGAGCCACCCAGGCGCCCGAGGTGTTTCTTTTAAAAATACAACCCACAAAGAACCAAGATCCATGAATTCTCAAACATTGGTATATTTGCTAAGTTATAGTCTTTTTAGTTCTGCTCTTAAAATTATTCACATAGAAAGCTATTCTTTGAATACAAAAGAAATATGAAGAATGGTATTTTTTAAAACAGATAAAAGGAGAGTATAGTTGACCTTTTTGCTTTGGACTATAGGATTATATATATTTATATAAATCCTGATTAGGGAATATGGATTTTTTAAAAATTTACAAAATGGTTGGAAGTAATTTCCAATATAAAGTGGCAGAAGAGACTGCATATTAGGAAAGAGTTTTACCTGAAAATAACAAACTGTTGGAATTCCTGGGATTTGCATGCATGGGCAATACTGTTCAAATTAATGCATTCTCTCCCTACCACTCCCTCTTCATCTCATTTATTTTATATATCTTTTAAGGGTATTAGGGGAGGGGCACCTGGGTGGCTCAGTCGTTAAGCGTCTGCCTTCAGCTCAGGTCATGATCCCAGAGTCCTGGGATCGAGTCCCACATTGGGCTCCCTCCTCATTGGGAAGCCTGCTTCTCCCTCTCCCACTGCCCCTGCTTGTGTTCCCTCTCTCGCTGTCTCTCTCTCTGTCAAAAAATAAATAAAATCTTTAAAAAAAAAAAGGTATTAGGGGAAAGCATTTTTACAGATCTAATGTTTTACATGACTTTAAATAGTTACAACGACCTTTGTGTAATAGGTCCTCAATCATTACATTCGAGTGTAAGCATGTCTGTGTGTCTGAATGATAAGGTTTGCAAAAGATAGTACAAATAAAGTTTAATCACATGAAATCTGCAAGTAAGTAAGTTTAATTCCACATAAGTAAAGTCTTGTGCAGACAGCACTTATTTTTACTCTACCCCGTATTTTTCTCACGGGAGATGCTTCACATTCTTAGGGTGTTTTTTATGAACAGAGAAGGCTAGATTTGAGACTTCTTAAGTGAGCTATATTTAATGAGTTAAATCAATGTGTACTTGGCACATAATAAATTTATATGTGTATTAGCTACAACCATTCAGTGTCGGTGGTGATAGATAACGAAGGAGTATAGAATTGGGTACTTCCTCCTTTGTCACTCACAACAAAGCAAAAAATATGTGAAGTTTCATGGAATCTGAAGGTGAAGTTTAAATTGGGCAGAATTCCCCAAAATCTCTATTCCAGGACTCTTTGTTCCTGTTTAATTTTGGTACTTATCTCTAATAATGCTTTAGCAGATAAACAGATAAACCCTGTTAATAAGAAACACACCCCTGACTTCTCCTCTGTAATTGGAGTGTCTAAGTGTTAATTTCACATATAATAACTATCCCCCAGGAGTAATCAAAAGCACGACAGTCATGCCCACATTAACAGGAAGATCATTTCTTTTCTACATTGGGTTCTTCCTCCCTTGATATGTCCCAGAATTTCTCAGAATGCCTACTTGGTATGAAAGATCAGCCATGTTTGCTTTTGGCTTGCTGCTGGAACCAGAACTCAGATTGTTCCCTCTCTGAGAATGACAGACTCCACAAATGCTATGAGAAGCTGGGTGTCCAGAACATGCTATGTTGCTTCTACATGTTAATGTAGTTAAAGCCTGTATAGTCCAAGGAAATTCTCGATTAATCACAGCCAGCATTGGATCATGCTGCTGGTGCCTTCATGGTGATGATTGCTGCAATCACCAGAGTAGTTCTTCAAGGAGCAAAAAAGGATAGCAATCACCAAACCACAAATGTTAGCATTTAGATTGGTCTGCACTTCTCCTTTTTTTTTTTTTTTTTAAGATTTATTTATTTTATTTTAGTGGGGGAGGGGCAGAGGGAAAGAATCTCAAGCAGACTCCCCACTGAGCACGAAGCCTTAGGTGGGGCTTGATCCCATGACCCTGAGATCATGACCAAAGCTGAAATCAAGAGCTGGACAGATTGGTCTGAGCTTCTAATATAAGAGTTCTTAATGTCACTCAGACCACTACTCTTTAAGTAAAAAGTCCCATACTACCGCCCCACAGAGGTGGATGACTAATTTGGGAGTGGTAGTAGGGTCTGCCACCCATAAACCCAAACCCACAGTTCTCCCTGACTACACACTCAGAGCAAAGATCAGCTCACCAATTCTGTCTCTTTCTACCTTCATGGAAATGTTTTTTCCTAGGACCTTCCATGCCCTTCCCTGACCTAGTCAGAGTACATGGATCCATTAATTTTGGATAGTTTCTTTTGCCATGTCTTCAAATTCACTAATCTTTTCTCTGCAATGTGTAAGCTCTTATTAATCCCACCCGGTGTATTTCTCAACTCAGACATTGTCATTTTCATCTCCAGAAGTTCAATTTGGCTATTTTTACTTCTTCTACATCTACTTAACTTTTTAAAAAAATTTTATTTTATTATGTTAATCACCATACATTACATCATTAGTTTTTGATGTAGTGTTCCATGATTCATTGTTTGTGTATAACACCCGGTGCTCCATTCAATATGTGCCCCCTTTAATACCCATCACCAGGCTAACCCATCCCCCCACCAGAACCCTCAGTTTGTTTCTCAGAGTCCATAGTCTCTCATGGTTCGTCTCCCCCTCCGATTTCCCCCCCTTCATTTTTCCCTTCCTACTAACTTTTTTTTAAACATATAATGTATTATTTGTTTCAGAGGTACAAGTATGTGATTCATCAGTCTTATACAATTCACAGTGCTTACCATAGCACATACCCTCCCCGATGTCTATCACCCAGCCACCCCGTCCCTCCCACCCCCCACCACTACAGCAACCCTCAGTTTGTTTCCTGAGATTAAGAACTCCTCATATCAGTGAGATCATATGATACATGTCTTTCTCTGATTCACTTATTTCGCTCAGCATAATACCCTCTAGTTCCATCCACGTCATTGCAAATGGCAAGATTTCGGTTTTTTTTTTTTTTTTTTGATGGCTGCATAATATTCCATTGTGTATATATACCACATCTTCTTTATCCATTCATCTGTTGATGGACATCTAGGCTCTTTCCATAGTTTGGCTATTGTGGACATTGCTGCTATAAACATTGGGGTGCATGTGCCCCTTTGGATCACTACATTTGTATCTTTGGGGTAAATACCCAGTAGTGCAATTCCTGGGTCGTACGGTAGCTCTACCTTCAACTTTTTGAGGAACCTCCATACTGTTTTCCAGAGTGGCTGCACCAGCTTGCATTCCCACCAACACTGTAGGAGGGTTCCCCTTTCTCGACATCCTCGCCAACATCTGTCATTTCCTGACTTGTTAATTTTAGCCATTCTGACTGGTGTGAGGTGGTACCTCATTGAGGTTTTGATTTGGATTTCCCTGATGCCAAGCAATGTTGAACACTTTTTCATGTGTCTGATGGCCATTTGGATGTCTTCTTTGCAGAAATGTCTGTTCATGTCTTCTGCCCATTTCTTGATTGGATTAGTTGTTCTTTGGGTGTGGAGTTTGATAAGTTCTTTATAGATTTTGGATACTAGCCCTTTATCTGATATGTCATTTGCAAATATCTTCTCGCATTCTGTTGGTTGTTTTTTGGGTTTGTTGACTGTTTCCTTTGCTGTGCAAAAGCTTTTTATCTTGATGAAGTCCCAATAGTTCATTTTTGCCCTTGCTTCCCTTGCCTTTGATGATGTTTCTAGGAAGAACTTGCTGAGGCTGAGGTCGAAGAGCTTGCTGCCTGTGTTCTCCTCAAGGATTTTGATGGATTCCTGTCTCACTTTTAGGTCTTTCATCCATTTTGAGTCTATTTTTGTGTGTGGTGTAAGGAAGTGGTCCAGTTTCATTCTTCTGCATGTGGCTGTCCAATTTTTCCAACACCATTTGTTGAAGAGACTGTCTTTTTTCCATTGGACATTCTTTCCTGCTTTGTCGAAGTTTAGTTGACCATAGAGTTGAGGGTCCATTTCTGGGCTCTCTATTCTGTTCCATTGATCTATGTGTCTGTTTTTGTGCCAGGGTCATACTGTCTTGATGATGACAGCTTTGTAATAGTGCTTGAAGTCCGGAATTGTAATGCCACCGGCTTTGCTTTTCTTTTTCAATGTTCCTCTGGCTATTCAGTCTTTTCTGGTTCCATACAAATTTTAGGATTATTTGTTCCACTTCTTTGAAAAAAGTGGATGGTATTTTGATAGGGATTGCATTAAATGTGTAGATTGCTCTAGGTAACATAGACATTTTCACAATATTTGTTCTTCCAATCCATGAGCATGGAAGGTTTTTCCATTTCTTTGTGTCTTCCTCAATTTCTTTCATGAGTATTCTATAGTTTTCTGAGTACAGATTCTTTACCTCTTTGCTTAGGTATATTCCTAGGTATCTTATGGTTTTGGGTGCAACAGTAAATGAGATCGACTCCTTAATTTCTCTTTCTTCTGTCTTGTTTTTGGTGTATATAAATGCAACTAATTTCTGTGTATTTTATATCCTGCCACTTTACTGAATCCATGTATGAGTTCTAGCAGTTTTGGGGTGGAGTCTTTTGGGTTTTCCACATAAAGTATCATATCATCTGCAAAGAGTGCAAGTTTGACTTCTTTGCTGATTCTGATGCCTTTTATTTCTTTTTGTTATTGCTATGACTAGGACTTCTAGTACCATGTTGAGTAGCAGTGGTGATAGTGGACATCCTTGCCATGTTCCTGACCTTAGGGGGAAAGCTTTCAGTGTTTCCCCATTGAGAATGATATTCACTGTGGGTTCTTCATAGATGACTTTTATGATATTGAGGTATGTACCCTCTATCCCTACACTCTGAAGAGTTTTAAACAAGAAAGGATGCTGTACTTTGTCAAATGCTTTTTCTGCATCTATTGAGAGGATCATATGGTTCTTGTTCTTTCTTTTATTAATGTATTGTATCACATTGATTGATTTGGGGATGTTGAACCAACCTTGCAGCCCAGGAATAAATCCCACTTGGTCGTGGTGAATAATCCTTTTAATGTACTGTTGGATCTTATTGGCTAGTATTTTGGTGAGAATTTTTGCATCCATGTTCATCAGAGATATTGGTCTGTAATTCTCCTTTTTGATGGGGTCTTTGGTTTGGGGATCAAGGTAATGCTGGCCTCATAAAATGAGTTTGGAAGTTTTCCTTCCATTTGTATTTTTTGGAACAGTTTCAAAAGAATAGGTATTAATTCTTGAAATGTTTGGTAGAATTCTGCTGGGAAGCCATCTGGCCCTGGGCTTTTGTTTGTTGGGAGATTTTTGATGACTGCTTCAATTTCCTTAGTGGTTATAGGTCTGTTCAGGTTTTCTATTTCTTCCTGGTTCAGTTTTGGTAGTTTATACATCTCTAGGAATGCATCCATTTCTCCCAAATTGTCTAATTTGCTGGCATATAGTTGCTCATAATATGTTCTTATAATTGTATTTCTTTGGTGTTGGTTGTGATCTCTCTGCTTTCATTCATGATTTTATTTATTTGTGTCATTTCTCTTTTCTTTTTAATAAGTCTGGCCAGGGGTTTATCAATCTTGTTAATTGTTTCAAAGAACCAGCTCCTGGTTTCATTGATCTGTTCTACTGTTCTTTTGGTTTCTATTTCATTGGTTTCTGCTCTGATCTTTATTATTTCTCTTCTCCTGCTGGGTTTAGGCTTTATTTGCTGTTCTTTCTCCAGCTCTCTTAGGTGTAGGGTTAGGTTGTGTGTTTGAAACCTTTCTTGTTTCTTGAGAAAGGATTGTATTGCTATATACCTTCCTCTTAGGACTGCCTTTGCTGCATCCCAAAGGTTTTGAACAGTTGTGTTTTCATTTTCATTTGTTTCCATGAATTTTTTTAATTCTTCTTTAATATCCTGGTTGACCCATTCATTCTTTAGTAGGTCTTTAGCCTCCATGTATTTGAGTTCTTTCCGACTTTCCTCTTGTGATTGAGTTCCAGTTTCAAAGCATTGTGGTCCGAAAATACGCAGGGAATGATCTCAAACTTTTGGTACCTGATTTGTGACCCAGGATGTGATCTATTCTGGAGAATGTTCTATGGGCACTAGAGAAGAATGTGTATTCTGTTGCTTTGGGATGGAATGTTGTGAATATATCTGTGAAGTCCATTTGGTCCAGTTTGTCATTAAAGTCTTTATTTCCTTGTTGATCTTTGCTTAGATGATCTGTCCATTTCAGTGAGGGGGGTGTTAAAGTCCCCTACTATTATTGTATTGTTGTCAATGTGTTTCTTTGATTTTGTTATTATTATTATTATTATTTTTAAGATTTTATTTATTTATTTGACAGGGAGAGACAGTGAGAGCAAGAACACAAGCTTGGGGAGAGGGAGAGGGAGAAGCAGGCTTCCTGCCGAGCAGGGAGCCCAATGTGGGGCTTGATCCCAGGACGCTGGGATCATGACTTGAGCAGAAGGCAGACGCTTAACGACTGAGCCACCCAGGCACCCCTGATTTCGTTATTAATTGGCTTATATAGTTGGCTGCTCCCATGTTAGGGGCATAGATATTTAAAATTGTTAGATCTTGTTGGATAGACCCTTTAAGTAGGATATAGTGTCCTTCCTTATCTCCTATTACAGTCTTTGGTTTAAACTCTAATTTGTCTGATATAAGGATTGCCACCCCAGCTTTCTTTTGGTGTCCATTAGCATGGTAAATGGTTTTCCAGCCCCTCACTTTCAATCTGGAGGTGTCTTTGGGTCTAAAATGAGTCTCTTGCAGACAGCATATCAATGGGCCTTGTTTTTTTATCCAGTCTGATAGCCTGTGTCTTTTGATTGGGCCATTTAACCCATTACATTCAGGGTAACTATTGAAAGATATGAATTTAGTGCCATTGTGTTGCCTGTAAGGTGACTGTTACTGTATATTGTCTGTGTTCCTTTCTGGTCTATGTTACTTTTAGGCTCTCTCTTTGCCTAGAGGACCCCTTTCAATATTTCTGGTAGGCTGGTTTGGTGTTTGCAAATTCTTTTAGTTTCTGTTTGTCCTGGAAGCTTTTTATCTCTCCTTCTATTTTCAATGAGAGCCTAGCTGGATATAATATTTTTGGCTGCATATTTTTCTCATTTAGTGTTCTAAATATATTATGCCAGTCCTTTCTGGCCTGCCAGGTCTCTGTGGATAGGTCTGTTGCCAATCTAATGTTTCTACCATTGTAGGTTACAGACCTCTTGTCCCGAGCTGCTTTCAGGATTTTTTCTTTGTCTCGGAGACTCGTAAGTTTTAGTATTAGATGTCGGGGTGTTGACTTATTTTCGTTGTTTTGAGGGGGGTTCTCTGTGCCTCCTGGATTTTGATGCCTGTTTCCTTCCCCAAATGAGGGAAGTTCTCTGCTATAATTTGCTCCAATATACCTTCTGCCCCTCTCTCTCTTTCTTCTTCTTCTGGGATCCCAATTATTCTGGTATTGTTTTGTCTTATGGTATAACTTATCTCTCGAATTCTGCCCTCGTGATCGAGTAGTTGTTTATCTGTCTTTTTCTCAGCTTGTTTATTCTCCATCATTTGGTCTTCTATATCACTAATTCTCTCTTCTGCCTCTTTTATCCTAGTGGTTAGAGCCTCCATTTTTTTTTTTTAAAGATTTTATTTATTTATTTGACAGAGACAGTGAAAGCAGGAACACAAGCAGGGAGAGTGGGAGAGGGAGAAGCAGGCTTCCCAATGAGGAGGGAGCCCAATGTGGGACTCGATCCCAGGACTCTGGGATCATGACCTGAGCCGAAGGCAGCTGCTTAACGACTGAGCCACCCAAGCGCCCTAGAGCCTCCATTTTTGATTGCACCTCATTAATAGCCTTTTTGATTTCCACTTGGTTAGATTTTAGATCTTTTATTTCTCTATAAAGGGTTCCTCTAGTATCTTCCATGTTTTTTTCAAGCCCACCTAGTATCTTTATAATCGTCATTCTGAACTCTAGTTCTGACATCTTACTAATGTCCATATTGATTAGGTCCCTGGCAGTCTGTACTGCCTCTTGTTCTTTTTTTTTGAGGTGAGTTTTTCTGTCTTGTCATTTTGTCCAGAGGAGAACAGATGAATGAGAGAACAAAATGCTAACAGGGTAACAATGACCCCCGAAAAATATACACTAAAGAAATCTGAAGAGACCTGAAACCAGGGGAAAAGAAAGGGAAAGAAAGAAAAAAGAAAAAAAAAAGAATATGATTAAATATGATCAGGCTGGTGAATAGATCAGTGCCACACACTAGATTTTGGGTGTATTTTGGTCTGTTAGAAGAAACTGCCTCCCAAAATTTTAAAGAAAGAAAAGCTTATATATGTACAAAAATATGGGTAAATACGATGAAGGGATAGAATATGACTGTAAGGATGAATATTATAAAAGATTTTATAAAAGGAATTGATAAGAAGTTGGTTGAAAAAAGAAAGAAGAGAAATTAAAAAAAAAAAGGGAGAGAATGTGATCAGGCAGGAGACTAGAAGAAAGCCATACACTAGAGATTTAGTGTATATTT
This sequence comes from Phoca vitulina, assembly GCF_004348235.1. Taxonomy (NCBI): domain Eukaryota; kingdom Metazoa; phylum Chordata; class Mammalia; order Carnivora; family Phocidae; genus Phoca; species Phoca vitulina. Next base: position 85,298,287 of record NW_022589706.1, read on the forward strand.
TGGTCTGTTAGAAGAAACTGTATCCCAAAATTTTAGAGAGAACAACTTATATATATACCAAAAATAAATTTAACTCCAATGAAGGGATAGAATATGACTCTAAAAATGAAAAATAAAAATGTTTTTTAAAAAAAGGATTGATAAGATGTTGGCTGAAAAGGAAAAAGAAAAATTTAAAAAAACAAAAAACAAAAAGAAAAAGAAAGTTAAGAAAAAAATTAACTTTGAAAGACTAAAGAACCATGGGAAAAAACCCATGAATTCTATGTGCAGTATTCCCCTAGCACTGGAGTTCTGCCATTCCCATTGATGGATAAACTTGGTCTTGGCTCTCTGTTCTTGCTGATCTTCTGGGGGAGGGGCCTGTTGCCGTGGTTCCCAAATGTCTTTGCCGGAGGTGGAATTGCTCCGCCCTTGCCAGTCCCGGCTAAGTAATCTGCTCGGGTTTGCTCTCGGGAGCTTTTGTTCCCTGCAAGCTTTCCGTACAGCTTTGGAGGAAGAGAGTGAAGATGGTGGCCTCCCAGTTTCTGCCCTGGGGAGCCGAGAACTTGGGGCCCCACTCCTCAGTGCGGCCCCAAAGAAAAGCAGTCAATCACTCCCCTCTCCCCGGTCTCCGGCCGCACTCCGTGCTCACCCAGCCTGTGAGGGAGCATTTCTATCTCTGGCACATGACCCGGTGTGGAGTCTCCAAACCCAGCAGATCCCTGCAGTGCACTCCCACACCACTCTTCATGGGGGAGGAAAGGGAGTCTCTCCGGATCTGCCACTTGTTGGGTCCCTACTGGAGGAGCAGTGGCCCGACTGTGCCGCGGATCACGGTTTATGGCAGCCCCCAGCTGAGAGCTCACTCCTCGGCTCCGTCTCTGCAGCCGGCTTCCCCACTCTGATCGATACCTGGGAGCTCTGCTGCACTCAGGCACCCCTGGTCTTTCTGTGATCCCAAGGGTCCTGAGACCACACTGTCCCAGCAAGGGTTCCAGCCCCCCCCCTCCAATTAGCCACTGGAACGACGTCCCTCAGCGGAGCCGACTTCTAAAAGTTCTGATTTTGTGCTCCGAGGCTCTATCACTTGCCGGTAGTGGCTGACGGAGACCCCCTCCCCCGCCGTCTATCCTCCCGAATATCGCCTTGGATTCACTTCTCCGCACGTCCTACCTTCCAGAAAGTGGTCGCTTTTCTGTTCAGAGAGTTGTTGCTATTATTATCTTTGATCTCCTGTTGAGTTCATAGGTGTTCAGAATGGTTTGATCCCTATCTAGCTGAATTCCTGGGACCAGACGAAATTTAGGTCTCCTACTCCTCCACCATCTTGCTCCTCCCCCCTCGACTTAACTTTTTGAACATACAGAATATAAGAATTGTTTTCATGTTTTTGTCTGCTAGTTCTAATATGTGTATCAGTTCTGGTTTTAATTGAGGGATTTTTCATCTATTTAAGGTTCCTATTTTCCCACGTCTTTGCATGCCTGGTGACCTTTGATTGGATGCTAGATGTTGTAAATTTTATCATGTTGAGTGCTGGATATTTTTGCCTTCTATCATTATTCTTGAGCTTTGTTCTGAGATATAGTTAGGATAGTAGGAAAACACTTTGATCCTTTGGGTCTTGTTTTTAAGATTTATTAGGTGAGAACAGAGCCATCTTTAGTCTTTGGCTGATTATTTCCCACAGCTGTGGCTAAATCCTTCTGAACAATCTATCCAATGCCCAGTGCATGTAGAGGTTTCCCATGTGGCTGAGACCCAGCTTATGTGAGTGCTCATACTGTCCCCACTAATTCTTTTGGGTGATTCTTTCCCTTGCCTATAATAGTTTCCTTACCTAAAGACACACTAATGAGTACTGTGCTGCATTGTCAGGGGGACACACTGTAGATCTCTGGGTTTTTCTCTCCTCTTTGGTCCTCTGCCCTGTGACCTCTAGCCACCTTGGTCTCCCTGGATTCTTAGCTCCCATCTTTCCAACTCATGGAGTCTGCGAGGCTCTTCCTGTGTTTCCCCTCTCTCACCACAGCCTGGAAACTCACTCTTGCTGGGCCAAAAATAGGGCTCATCTAACTTGTTTCCTGTCTTGTGAGGGGCACTTTCCTATGTTGCCTGATGTCTGCTGTCCTGAAAACCATATATTCCATTTTACCCCCATTTTTTTTGTAGTTTCAGGTGGAAACATAAATATGGTGCCTGTTTTTCAGTCTTGGCTGAAAGTGTAAGTCCACCCAAATTTTGAATACCAGGCAGACTTCAATAATTTCCCATCTTGGAAGATTTGGAGAGATGGTGTTTTAAGAATGTCTAAATAAGAGAGATTTAGAGATGGCAATCTTATTAGAAGAAAGGACTTAAAGCTGTGTTTGCATAGTATTTTACATTATAGTGAAAAAATATACATTATATCAGAGAATGAAGGAGATTATGGGCAAGAGCTAAACCTGTTCATGGTGCTGCCATTGGGTTGGGGTCTCAATCTCTGTGCTTCCAATAAGTGCATGGGATTCTTATACAGATCTGTCCTACATCTTTTATTTTTTATTTTTTTATTTTTTTTTTAAATTTTTTTATTGTTATGTTAATCCCCATACATTACATCATTAATTTTAGATGTAGTGTTCCATGATTCATTGTTTGTGCATAACACCCAGTGCTCCATGCAGAACGTGCCCTCCTCAATACCCATCACCAGGCTAACCCATCCTCCCAACCCCCTCCCCTCTAGAACCCTCAGTTTGTTTTTCAGAGTCCATTGTCTCTCATGGTTCTTCTCCCCCTCCGATTTCCCCCCCTTCATTCTTCCCCTCCTGCTACATTCTTCTTCTTCTTTTTTTCTTTCTTAACATATATTGCATTATTTGTTTCAGAGGTACAGCAGATCTGTCCTACATCTTAACGGCAGGTTCCAACATCATATTTGAAAAGTTTTTGCTCACACAAAATTAAAATTGTACCCACCTCCTCTCAACAACTTAAACTATGGAAAGGGGAATGCCTAGTAGAATATAAAAAACATGGCAGAACCTTCTGCTCTGGAACTTTGCATAGTCTGGCCTCTTAGTTGTGGATCTGGGATGCAGTACAAAAGGGAACATAGTGTGACATACCATAGCAGTGGGATGAAGCTAACAAGCACATCCCTGCTGAAAGTATGTGGTCACATTTGCCAGATTTATTGGACTATCCATATTTCTTGTGGATATAAAGCAGCCCAGCACATGCCTTCATGAAGCCTGGGTGATTCTCCAGAGGAGAGTTGTAGGGACCATCAGAGAAAGACAGAGAGGTTATTCACCCTTGTGTGCATGAGGTTGCACTGATCTAAGAAACACCAGCCCTCCACCTGAGTTCTTATGGAGACTACGGTTTCTGGCACCTCTAAAGCAGACATCATATTTTGCGAGAACCTACACTTACCCACATGGAACTAAAGTCCTCTTTAAATTTTTAAAAGAACTTCACAAAAATGGCTGCTTTAGATGTTGCAGGAAATATAGAAATGTCTGACATGGAAGTACCTGTGATCTAGTAAGGAAATAAGTCACGTATTTATTAAAAGTAGCACAAGGGAAGGAGAGGTCAATAACAATATCAAGTGTCAACAGAAGAAATGTCAAAGGTTACAGATAAGTGATAGAGAATAATATTATTTTTAATAATAATATTTTTCAGTTTAGAAGGGTGAGCAATAACTAGCTGGGATGGCTTCAAAAGGTCTCATGGAAAAAGTGGGGCTTAAAGTCTGAGCTTGAGAGGATTTCAGTAAACAGATTTTGAATCTGTTTTTAATCTTTTTTTTTTCCCCTGCAAGATTCATTCTTACTCATTTCCATATAACTTGCATTTTACAGGATCACCTTCCAGGGTAAAGGAAAGTTTCAAGAAAGGGAAAATGGCAACAATTATGAAATTCTGCATTTCTCACCATTGAAACTCTAACACATTACACCCTAGAGACAGCTGAATCCCAACTGCTCCTGGTTCTCAAGCTGTGGCAATCCCACAAAACTGTCTCCAGACTCTGACCTCACCAAGGCGGGGAGGGAGAGACATCTTTCATAAGGTGGGTACCGTTTCATTGAGTACGAAATAGCACGAGGAATCACCCATCATTCCGATCATTACCCGAGTCAGTGAACATGACTGATGGACAAGAGACAAAGCTGTTCTAGACTGCTGTGTATGTTCATGCAAGACTGGTAGCACCATTTTTCTGCTGTCTGTAGAAGTATCTCATAGACTGGATTCTAAGAAAACTGCTGAAGGCAGAACTGCTTGCCAATGAAGCAAAGAGAATATGCTGCTTACTCCTCTCTCCCCACCAGATATGGAAGAGCAAACATGATCTGCATATACCGAGAGGAATGCTAAATAGAGCTAGTGAAAGTGAAGACTCATGGAATTGGACAAATAAAGACAAACCCATGAAGAAGAAAAGGACAATGCTGCGTGTAAAGGTGAATTGGGGCAAGTAGGAGAAAGGTGCATGAAGCCAGTGAGGAGTGCAGGGGTGGGGGTGGGGTTGGGGGTACGGTGGGCGGGTACATTCTGAATGGAGCAGGATAGAGTCACCCCCCCACTGTATGGCTTCTAAGTAATCGGATTATGAAACCGTTTCTGGACTTGGCTCAGTTGTGTCACTCAAGATATAAAACATAATTTCAAAACATCTTAGACAAAGGTTGGCATTTTATTCCATAAAATTATCATCACCATTATAATTACTCTTCAGATTGAGATTTCAGGAAGTCTTTTTTACTTCATTTCCCACTTCCTACAACATGTCAATCTTGCAAATGGCAAGATTTCATTTGTTTTGACAGCTGACTAATATTCCATTATATATATCTATCTATCATATCTTCTTCATCCATTCTTCAGTTGATGGACATTTGGGCTCTCCATAGTTTGGAGATGTCAAATTGAACTTTTTTCTCATCTTGCTAAGAATTTTTCATGTAACTTGTCACCACATATTATGAGTGCGCGAAGAGAGCATTCAAAGATAAAATGCCAAGTCTTTGTTTTTATTATTCCTGTGCCGAATATTTTAAAACCATTTCTATGTGAAAAATATTGAGAATTAAATCCAGCAATTCCATCGTAATTTATTTTCCTTTTAGAAATAACTACCAATAAGTAAATGAAATAACATTACTGTATATCAGAACATTATTCACATCAGAAGTGGAATTATATAAATTGCATTATGAATACCAAGATGGATACACATTCCAGAGTGTGTTCATCAGGTAGAGGTAAGCATGTGAAAGCCACATAATCATAGAAATTAATATTGTTTAAATTATTGTGTATACAAATGGTTTTGGGAAAACTGAACAACCACATGCAGAAGAATGAAACTGGACCACTTTCTTACACCATACACAAAAAATAAATTCAAAATGGATGAAAGATCTTAATGTGAGACAGGAAACCATCAGAATCCTAGAGGAGAACACAGGCAGAAACTTTTGACCTCAGCTGTAAAAATTTCTTACTAGACATGTCACCACAGGCAAGGGAAACAAAAGTACAAATGAACTATTGGGGACTTCATCAAGATAAAGAGTTTCTGCACAACAAAGGAACAATCAACAAAACTAAAAGGCAACCTATGGAATGGGAGAAGATATTGGCAAAGGACATATCTGATAAAGGGTTAGTATCCAAGATCTACAAAAAACTTATCAAACTCAACACCTAAAAAAACAAATAACCCAGTTAACAAATGGGCAGAAGACATGAATAGACATTTTTCCAAAGAAGACATCCGGATGGCTAACAGACACATGAAAAGATGTTCAACATCACTCATCATCAGGGAAATACCAATCAAAACCACAATGAGATACCACCTCATACTTGTCCTAATGGCTCAAATTAACAACACAAGAAAAAAACAGGTGTGGCAAGGATGCAGAGAAAGGGGGATTCTCTTGCACTGCTGGTGGGAATGCAAGCTGGTGCAGCCACTCTGGGGAATAGTATGGAGGTTCCTCAAAAAGTTAAAAATAGAACTACACTATGATCCAGCAATTGTACTACTAGGTATTTACTCAAAGGATACAAAAATACAGATTTGAATGGATACATGCACCCTGGTGTCTATAGCAGCATTATCAACAATAGCCGAACTATTGAGAGAGCCCAAATGTCCAGTGACTGATGAATGGATAAAGATGTGGTATGTGTATATATACATATATATACACACATATACATGTATATATATATATATACACACATATGTATGGTGTGTATATATATATATACATATATATGGTATGTGTATATATATATACACATATACATATATACATGTATATATATATGTATATATATATATATATATATATATATATATATATATAATGGAATATTACTCAGCCATCAAAAAATGAAATCTCGTCATTTGCAATGACTTGTGGATGGAGCTAGAGTGTATTATGCTAAGTGAAGTAAGTCAGTCGGAGAAAGAAAAATACTATATGATCTCACTCATATGTGGAATTTAAGAAAGAAAACAGATGAACATATGGGAAAGAAGAAAAGATAAAAAGGAGGGAGGGAAACAAGCCATAAGAGACTCTTAATGATACAGAACAAACTGAGGGTTGATGGAGGGAGGTGGGTGGGGGATGGGCTGGATGGGTGATGGAGATTAAGGAGGGCGCTTGTTATGATGAGCACTGGGTGTTGTTTGTAAGTGATGAATCACTGAATTCTACTCCAGAAACCATATTGCACTGTATATTAACTACCTAAAATTTAAATTAAAATAAATAAATAAATTTAAAAAAATATTGTGTATAACAGTCAGCTTATGGTTTATATCCTCAAAAGAAAGAGATAAATGAAAAGCACCAAGAAATTATAACCATTATTCCAAATTGAAGCCAATTCCTAAACTCAAAAATGTTTTGAAAAACTTCATGTTAACTGTGCATTCACGTATTACCAAATTAATTGACTGCCTTCTATGTGCCAGGCACTGTGACAGAAAAGAAATTATTAAATATTGCAAAATAGTCAATCTTATAGCTAATAAACAGTGGATTTCATTAAGTGTAGTGGAAAGAGCCTTGGACTGGATGTCTAAATGTGGCTCTTCCCTCATCTGGCCTAGCGACCTTTGGAAGGTTACTTAATCTCACCCTAGGTTATAGTTTCCTTATCTGTAAACTAGATTATATCTAAAATTTCTTTGGAGCTATAAATTGCCATGTTTTTATGAAAAACAATTTGTGTTTATTTTTAAGTAAGTTATGGTTGAATAAAATCTTAGGACAAGTTAGAAATATTGGTTAGGCTTTGATGCTAATGAGACCATGCTCATAATTTCCATTTTGACCTAAGTTCTCCAACAGTTTCATACCAGGTGCTACTGACCAGCTTTGCAGAGTCCTGATGCAAGGTTAGGGCGTAGGTGTGATAGGTAAGTGGCAATTCAACCACAAGCCCAAGCCCTATGAAGATAGCACCGTAATCTCACCTTTGTAGACCAAAGGACAACACTGAGATTCATAGATTCCGGTTGATTTTCCATTATAGAAACTACTAGGAAATCTCTCCAGGAACTTGGTAAAAGGCAGAAAGTGGAAGTGGAACCAGGACAATTGCCCTTTTGGTGGCTGCCTTGAAAAGGCACTGACAGTTTGAGGATGGTGACATTGGGAAGCTGAAGAAACCAGGAGAAAGGACTTTCTTTATTTAAAGATGAATGGTGCGCTCCTATGTCCTGAGCAGCAGATCTTGTAGCCAGTTTGGGGTGAACTCAAGGCACAGGCACTGTGTATTATTCAAAGCCAATTTTTGTTTAGATCCCCCAACAAGAGATATTTATTCTGTGCCTTCTGTGTACTGGGCACACTTCTAGCAATGCGGATACCAGAAGTTCCTGCTTGGTGGAGCCTGCAGTCTAGTAAGACAGGCAATACACATTAATGAGTAACTAAGGGAAATGACTTCAGGTGCAGAGAAGGTGATGAAAACTATGCAATCGTGTAATGGGATAGAAAGTTCAAGGGAGGAGGGAGGAAGGCAGTAATAATGAAACTAAGGGCTCCTAAGATAAGTGACATTTGAGATGGGGCGTGAGAGGCGTGAAGAAGGCAGCCTTGCAAGGGTGTTAGGGAAATGTGTTTTAAGGGAATAGCCCAGAAAGGGGACTCTGGAATGTTCAAGGAACAGAAAGCTCGAGTGAATGGAACCCAGGGAATAAGAAGAAAAGACAACTTAAATACTTGCGGGCCATAGAAAAGACTTTCCATGTTGTTTCACTTGCATTGGGAGGCCACTGAGAGTTTTAAGCAAGGAGTAACACTATTTACATTTTTAAAAGATGACTATGGCTCCCGTGTATGTATATTGTATTGTGTAGGATTGAGAAGGGAAAAGTAAACTTTATATAGAAAAATTTCATAAAACTTTTCTTTAATAAAAAATAAAATCAGATTTAAAACATTTGCTCTATCTGCATGTGTCTCTGCATGTCACATGTCTTCAATAAAAGCTGAATAGGGTATATTTCTTATTTGACTGTCCTGTGACCCATGTTGTAAAAGCAATCTCCAAGGGAAGGAGTGACAATAAGTAATGCCCAAAAGATGGCGCAGGATGGGCAGGGTCGGGGCATGTGGGAGAGAAGACTGGGAGGGAATGGATAGCCCACAGAAGGAAATCTCAGCACAAAGTAAAGATCAGTAATCAAAAATATGGTTTATGGCAGGATGCAAAAAGAAGGAACTCAGATAAATAGTTAATCTTATCCTAATAAACTGTAAATGTGGAAGGATAACAGGAAATGGATTTGTATTTTCTAAAGACAGTATAACGTCTTTTCTGAGTTTGCTTAACTTAACGGATCAAGATTTGGAGGGGCCAGTTATTACAGTCCAGGGAAGTAGGAGGTGCTAATAAACATCTAGGCTTCTCCTGAAGGACTAGAGCCAGTATACTAATATGTGTGTGTTTATTTTTCACTAAATACTAAATAACATATTTTCAGGAAAACGCACAGAACAAAGTAAGAACAACAACACAAAAAACTGCAAAAGAATTTTCCGATAATCTTATATGGGAAAACCAAAGACAATGATTGTTTTTTTTTTAACACCTTGATTTATGCGTTCCAGGCTTTTTCCTATGTGTGTATTTTTACAACAGGAAATTCTTATTATACATATCATTCTGTTGTCTGTCTTCATCATTTAATGTATGTACACAGAGATCACATTTTTTGCATTTTTTTTACAATGTCTATATTCGTTATTAAAACACTTAAATACAACATTACAATAAAATTGGTTAGTATTTTAGAGAGAAAAACTGGTAAAATGCTGTTGTATAGACTTAGTCCAATTTTTAAATCTATAATTTTTAAGGGGGGGCAGGGGGAGAGGGAGAGGGAGAGAGAGAGAGAATCTTAAGCAGGCTCCATGCTAAGCATGGGGCCTGATGCTGGGCTCTATCTCACCACCCTGAGATCATGACCTGAGCCAAAATCAAGAGTCAGATGCTTAACTGACTGAACCACCCACATGCCCCTAAATTTATCATTTAAAAAGGAAATTAGTTTTTCCTTCAACTTAAATTTTATGTGATCATCATTTTATCCACTTATTCTATGTGTATATCTTCTATGAATTTGGGACCATGAGGTATAGTTTGGGGAATACAAAGAGATTAGAAAACATAGTGAATGACCTAATCTCAATATATTATATGGGGAAAAAGGCATAAATATGTCAAGTAAGTAAAAACAACTCAAAACAGCAAATAAATAAGTATAAGACAGTGTGCAACACACATTCTGCAGCACTTCGGAACAAAGTAAAGCCAATTCCATGAAAGTAGAGTTCGTTTCTTTAGTCAAACACATTTGCACACCAAACATTGCACCAAATACTATGAACACAGACAAGCAAGAGATAAAATCCTGAAGCTCTAGAGCTATGCTGTCCACTAGAGTAACCATTAGCTGGGTGTAGAGCACCTGAAATGTGGCCAGTAAGCATAAAATACACCAGATTTTGGTAGTATGGACAAAATGTAAAATATGTTATTAATTTTTCTATTGAGTACATTTTTAAAACTTTGAGTGCATGGAATGATAATGTTTTGGGCATGTTGTGTTAAATAAAATATATTACTAAAATTCGTTTCACCTGTTTCTTTTTCATTTTTTAATGTGGCTACCAGAGAATTGAAAGTTACATATATGGCTCACATTATACTTCTATTTGTCAGTGCTGCTCTGGATTTTAAAAATCTGAACAAGAAAATGGCAAATTAAAGCCACACAAGACAACCTCTACAAAGTGCAGGGAGATAGGAAAGAGAACCTGAGATGGTCAAGCACTTACGATCCATCCAGCAATTTGTGAGGGGGAGGGACAAGTGTTGGCTGATGCCAATAAAGAATTGCAATTCTCATTTAAAAATCAAACATGGAAAGGAACGAGGAGATACAATGTTTTCGTGGGGAGTGATGATACTCAGCTTTAGACAAACTTGAATTGCAGGTGGTGGTGGGATATGCTAGTGGACACAGACTGGCATCATTGTGACCTTGAATCTCAGGAGAAAATTTGGATTAGTGATGAAACAGGCCTTTTCTGAAAGATGTAATGGTTGCATTATCCAAGGGTGGGGGGAGAGAAAGAAGGGAAAATGTCTGACTTGTGGAAGAACTACATTTAGAGGAGAAGAGGAGAAGACATTAAGAAGACAGAATGGGGAGAGAAGAACCAAAGCAATGGAGTGTCATTGAAGCTGAGGGAAGAGGTTGAGGGCAAGGAATGGTTCATTCTTTTTTTCTCTGCGCTTTTGTTTATATTAGTTCAGTCTTCATTCACCACACATTTAATAAACACCTGCTCTATGCCAGGTATTGTGAGACTGCTGGAGACAGCAAGAAACACTGGTGGTGAAAATAGTGCTGTGTAGAGGGAGGTCTGGCTGAGAAGGCTGTGGTGGTGGAATGGCAAATGTAGAGATTATAAGCTTTGCACAAGTGACATTTAGTCACCAAAGCCATCAGTGTATCACAGCACCAAAACAAGAACATAAATTAATTAAAGACAGCATTAAAAGATTACATAATGCCTCTATAAGGCATATAATGAAGTTAATCAAATATTTCATTATATTTCTCTTTGCCGTATAGACATAGCACAAAGCAGGTGCTCAGCCTCAGCACTGATGACAGTTGGACTAGGTGAGGCACGAGGAGGCTGTCCTATGCTTTGTAGGCTGTTTAGCATCATCCAGAGCCTCTACCCACTAGAGGCTCATAGCAATCCCCTCACCTTCCCTCCCTGAGTCTTGACATTCGAAGATGTTGCCAGATATTTCCAGATGCGCCCTGAAGGGAGGGCAAAATTGTCCATGGCTGACAACTACCAGCCTGAAGTAAAAATTCAATAATTAAATAAAACTAAGATGTTGGATATTGAAAACTAGCTAAAATCATGTTGGAGGATAAGTCCTTCAACTTTTGATAGCTTAATGAATAGAATTTAATTTCTTATTCAGGTAAGGATCCATTGGTCGTGTGGAGATGGGGAGGGGTATGTGGTCATTGGGAGGCTGAGACTCCTTGCATCTTGTGACTCTTCTATTTTCTGCATATGACTTTCCGGATTTCCATGGATGTCAGCATTTAGCTGGCAGGCCAAGGAAGAGAGTGTGGGATCACACAGGTGGTATTTATGCACCAGGTCTGAAGAGAATATATCACTTCTCTCCTCATTCTATTAGCTAAAATAGAAGTACTTTTCCACAGTAAAGAAGACTGAAAAGTGTTGCCCCACTGTGAACCCAGAAGGAAAGGGAAATGTGCTTCTTGAACAACTAGCCAGTCACTGCCAAAAGGCCACAATTACCTTGGACCTCAAATGTCATTTTGTCCTTATTACCAGATTTGAGTGTCTACACGAGTCGAATTGATAAGATTGTTAGTTAAGTCTCCATATGTCTTATTGCCCTGTGCAGACACTGGTCGTTTGTTTTTGTTTCTTTTTAAAGATTTTATTTATTTATTTGAAAGCGAGAGCATGAGCAGGGGGGAGGGGCAAAGCGAGAGGGAGAAGTAAGCTCCCCGAGGAGCAGGGAGCTCCACACGGGCCTCGATCCCAGGACCCTGAGATCGTGACCTGAGCCAAAGGCAGATGCTAAACCGACTGAGCCACCCAGGCGCCCCTGTATGACACTATTGCTTTAGAGTTGGCAATTTTGAGTTCGGTTGCTAAAGGAAGGCAACAAAACGAATAAGGGTTTCTCTGCTGAATGACACACACTCATTTTGCAAATAATTTTAGAAGCATTTGGGGCAAATGAACACTGCTGACCTTCAGAGAGATGCAGGATAGAATGTTAGGTGTTATGACTGAAATTACAGATCGGATGGGAATTGAACTCATAGCTAGAGTTACGTCAGGAAAGCAACATGCCTGACTGGATATACTTATTTCACATCTATAATGCTGTAGCTGAGACATGCAAACCATCCATCATTAAGAAAACGAAATAGCCTTTCATAAAATCATCTGCAATGATAACTCACTCAGATCCTCAAATCTATGACTTATTTGAAAAATAGAATAACAATTAGTTTGTATCAAACAGCATTAGTGCAGGACACTTCTCACGCTTATTTTTTATTCTTTCACTATTCTAATATTTGTCAACATTTAACTAATAAGCTAGGCAGTACTTGTATTACCTAGGTTACAAATCCAATTTCTCAGCACCCCAGGTGAGAGGAGTACCCTCGGGGCACTGGAGGGCACAAAGTTATGCAAGATCCACCTCAGCTCCGTGCATGATGAGAAGGCGACCTGATAGGCTTGATGATAAATAGGCATGTCTTCCATGTCGGACCTTGTAGTACATTTTTCTTAGAAACAATATTGTGATTTGTTGCCTAGGCTAGTTGCAGGATCTATACAGTCTATAATGTAAGCAAAATACAAAATTATTCATGGAGGAGTCTGGATGAACCCATAAATAGTATTAAATTCCTTTTGTTAGATTTGGAGGCAGCATGGTGTGGTAAGTAGCAGCTGGGGCTCATAATAACTAACTCATGGAATTGCCAGATGCATTAAAAAGACAGCAAATAAAAGACATCTGGCAGCAAGTATGTACCATGAAGGTTGGTTCTGTGTCATTCCATTTTCTTCTTTGCTTCCACCTGAATGCAATTACTTTTCTTTACATTTGTTTCTAGAGTATTCTGAAGTGCAAATAAAACGACCTCTGGAAAATGAAATAAAAATGTATCCCCCTCACAGGACAGGTCTGTTCAGAAGAAAATCAAGTTAAATACTCAGAGCAGCAGTGATAAGAAATGAGCATAAACTATCAGAATGTAGCTGAATAATCTTTACAAGTGTGTGAAGCTAGAAGGCACTTTACCTTGGATATGATCTTAGGTCTTTATAAAAATGTTAACAGCAATTGACACAGCATTTTTCTTCTATGTATGGGCTCTTTCTTCTTTTGAGTCACTGCAGTGTCCCAGCAAGATAAATCCTACAATGAGGGGGAGGCCAGGGTGGGACAGGCATGGCTAGCTGACCACCAAAGACAGGTCCCCCTCTCCTGAAGGGTAGAGCTGTTGCTGCCTGCCTGTCCCAGCCTCTTTGCTTTTAAGAGGAGTCATGTGACATGCGACTAGTTCTGGCCAATGGTTGTGAGTGAAAGCAAGGCTTAAGACAAAAGCACACTAAAAATGTGAGAAGCCAAGAAAAGAGAACACCAACTGTAGAAACAACATTCCTGCTACTCAAATGGATGACTTTGATCCTTTTAATGAAGTTAAAGCCTTTACTCCCAAAGAAAACAACAGTTAAAGACAACTTTATTTGTTAAAATTAATGTGGCAATAAAAAAACTTTCAAACCAAACAGCCAGTGTTAATAAATAAAAATTAGAAAATTACAGTTATTTCCTCTGAAAGAAATAATATTCCTGAAGATGAAGAATGGATCTATTAGAATTTTTGTGGGAGACATACTCTGAAATCATCATTACTAGTATAATTCACTCAGACCTTTAAAAGAATATCAGGTGAGTTATTTTCCCTACACCACTGTTATTTTTGCAGACTTCTGCAGATAGGAGAGACAAGATAGAGAGAGAGAGAGAAAATATTGCCAAGAATTTTGACATTACAAAGACTAAAAGAAAATGTTGAGTGAATTCAGCACATTAGGAAGTTTTAAAACTCAGAATCTAGAGCTATTGTTTAACGCACTGAGAAAATTTATAAAGATAATTTTGAAATTCTGAGAGCAACAGACATCTGGGCTATATTACCACTATTATTTTTCTCCTGTTGTTTCTCTATCCTGCCACAGTTTCCCAGTGTATTAGTGACATTAGGGAACCCAATAGGAAAGCAGTTTAAAATTACAGAAATAATAAATCCTTTTGTTTTATTTTCTTTGCTTTTCTGAATATTTTCAAAACCTCTACATTCTAAGAACAAAGGGTTTGCATACATGCCTTTAAGAGTATTTACTAACTTTTTTTTAATATCCACATTTTAAAGTTTATCCTAGAATTCCTTGTCCAGTAAATTTTTGTTAAGAATTAAGTATTTATTGAGTCAATATATATCTGTTGAACGATTGAAAAAATGAATGACTGAAGAGTGGCCCAGACATTTTTTGAGAGGTAGGTAAAGTGAACTACTGATTTTTTCCGGGGTGATCCAAATGGATAACAGAAATATGATTGTTGGGGTGCCTGGGTGGCTCAGTCAGTTGAGCTCCTGACTCTTGATTTCAGCTCAGGTCATGATCTCAGGGTCCTGGGATTGAGTCCGCAGTCGGGCTCCATGCTCAGTGGGGAGTCTGCTTGAGGATTCTCTCCCTTTCCCTCTGCCCCTCCCCCCATCTCTCAAATAAATAAATAAATAAATCTTAAAAAAAAAAGAAACATGATTGTTGCTTGTGACTTATGAAACCCTGGTGCACGTGGGTAATATGGGTGGGGGACATCATGAACACAATCTGTGTACCCCAGAAAACCCTGCAGAAGGACTCTCAAGTCAGTCTAGAAACAATAAAGAATAGAGAAGACATAAACCGATCGTTTCATTGATTTTTATTTTTTGTTGAATTACGTTTAGATATGTTTTGGAGGTTTCTTCTCATCATCTTCTTTGAAAATCCTTCCTCTTTTCCTCTTGACCCTCTTTCTCACTCTACTCTTCCTCATCTTCCTTGCTGTGTAGTTGTCCACATTGTGCCAGTCGTTGGACAAATTCATTATTACCAACCAACAGAAGTTAGATGTGGCATGCTAAACATTTTCTGTCCTGATATCTGCAGATATTTTCAGCTCCTGGAAAAAGTTAGTTGAGTTCACTTAATCTTAAAACCAGTTGGACCCTTTAAAACATTTGCTGAGTTCAAATAAAAGATGAAGAATAGGAAATAAGACATAATTGACCAAGATCACACTGAACATTGCCAGTATGGATTTAGACTTCCTGGTCTACCAAGTCAGATGCAATGGCACTCTCCTTTTCCAATTCTAACTAAACCTTTAAAGTTCAGAAATACCTGGATTGACCATTGGGTTTATCAAATTGACATGCTTGATAAAGGTGACCCTGTAGCAAGGTGAAGACAAACGGGTTCCCATCTTCCTTGTTCCCTATATTAAACAGCCTGGTTTGCAGATTCTGCTTCTTCTATTATGACTATAGCTTGCCATTATTGTTTGTTATTTTGCTGAACCATGGAGTTCAGCTCTGATCAACTAATAGGAGTAAAGAGTCAGTCAAATAGTCACACTATTATATTAATTACTGACAACATTTTTGGAGATGTTCCTAGTTCGCAGGTGAGCTGGCAGCACCCCACGTCCATAGAAGGCCCAGTAGCCTCTGGGGTAAATGTCATTCCTGGGACCTAACAGAAAAGCTTTAAACTTTAAGCTCCAAGTGAAAAAGGGAGGTCCACATTGTGTATTCAGTATTACAGTGGGTCTCTTGCATCAATCTACCTGCTGTGGGAAGGAATTAGCCAAGAAGTCCCTTACCTCCTCAAGATCAGATATGATTTCCAGGTCCTCATCTCCAGGAAACTTCTTTCCAGTGACTCTTGAAATTTGAACTGAGTTTGTTTTATCTCAACATTTCTGTTATATTATTCCCATTCTGGATTCTTGGTGCTCTTTTCCCTCCTTTCTATTTATCCACTCATTTGTTTATTCAATAAGCAATCAATGAACATTTATGCCCTATATGGAACAGATATTGGACTTTGTTCCTCAGGTACAAAATGATAACACACATTATCAAAAGTTGTGGGCAGGCGGAATGTGGTCTAGGATCTATGATGAACGGCTTTGCATTCACTCCATGGGCTTGAACTGACTAAGTGGAAACTGACCAGAGGTAGTCTTTTCAAGTTACTTATATCTAATGTAGATTTTTCAACACAGGATTAGCCAATATAAACTGTTTAATCTAGGTGAGTGCCTATGATGGTTCATTGGTCTCCT
Organism: Phoca vitulina; assembly: GCF_004348235.1. Lineage (NCBI taxonomy): Eukaryota > Metazoa > Chordata > Mammalia > Carnivora > Phocidae > Phoca > Phoca vitulina. The sequence continues at coordinate 85,314,799 of NW_022589706.1, forward strand.
TCTAGGAATAGATTCTCTCTCTCTCTCTGTCCTCCATCAGTGACTGCCTTGACCTTTGCTGTGGATTAGATTTGGCTTTCAAGATCAAGAGCCTCCTGCCACGGACTCAATATTTCAGTGTCAATGAGAGGAAGGACAGCAAGTACACTGTCATGGAGTGTAGTGTCATCACATTATGAAAGCTAGGGGCTTTGTATTTAGTGAACCCTAATATGTTGATCCTAGATGTGTTTAGTGCATACACTGGCTCTGCTACACCCACTTATCTGGCTGGCTGATTTACCGCTACAACATCAGGCGAACCCTAACATACTGATCCTGATAAGATGTAGTGCCCTTCACTGGGTGTAGGCAGTCCTTATGGGGTGGGACTAAGATGCTGTGGTTAGAACTGGGACTTAGACTCAAAATTTACACAGATGTGTGCATGTGTGTATACACATACACTACATACATGGATTTAAGGTATTTTATTTCTATCAAAAATATTACATTTAAATAATGAATCCCTTATGGTGGAATTTTTGGCAGAAGAGGGGAGATATTTTATGGCAGTTGACCATTCTTAATCCCCCTTGAGTGCACTCTACCCCAAAGGTCTCTTAGCTACTTTGTTCAGTCTAGCCACAAGCATAGGGATTGGTGGTAACATTGCTGTCTTTCTAGATGTGGTTGAATTTAAGACTTTCAGGTGTGTTTGTCTCAGCTGAGATTTTTTTAGAAATGCTTCCAGTTTAACACAATTTTATGTACATTCTTCCAAATATTTTTCATTTTAGTCAGTATGTTGAGATAAATATGATCCACATTTTCCCTTTCATTTAGTGAAATGTCAGGAGATCTTTCCAATAAAAAAGGGGCTTTCTTGAGGGCTCAAACTCAGGAATTTGATTTGCCAAAATTAAATATGTTATGATTTAAAAAGTCTAAGATTGCTTCAGAATGTGAAATTAACAAATACAAGATGAACCTATCATCGAGAAAAGTATATCCCACCTCCCTTCAATTCTATTTTTCTTACTACTATTTTCTGAGAGAACAATGGAAATGTACAGAGCAAAATGGACTCTTTTGCTTTTAAAATCTTTACCCCCCACCCCGTTTGTTTAGTTGGTAATTTGGAACACTTTAAAGTAGCATTTCTGAGTGTTCCATGGAACCAAGTCCCATGAAAGTTATGTCATCAAAAATGTTCTCTCATCAACTCAATGTAGAAATTATTCAAGAGTCTATCTTCTTCTGGAGATTCACAATATATGTTACCATCTGGAGGCTCTGAAAGAATGGATGGTAGTAAAAGAACATTCTTAATTTTAGCTAACCCAGCATTGCCTGCTCTGCAAGTATATCTACTAATACTTTGTACTTTGGGAAATATTGACGAAGTTTTTCATAACAACTTAACCCTTCAATATTTCTCCTCTGCAGAGAATGGAGGCGGTGTTGTTAGATATATGGACTTTGGACTCAGACAACTTGGATACAAACTCCAATTCTGCTATTTGCTGATTGTGTGACCTTGTTCAAGTGCCTTAACCTCTGTAAATGTCAGTCTTCCCATCTCTAAGATGGGCATCCAAATAGTACCAACCTTGTAGAGTTGTTGGGAAGACTCAAGTAATAACTTCTATAATGTACTTAGCATAGTGCCTGGCACATAGAAAGCTCTCAGATTTCTGATAATTATGATTGAATCGTTACTGTTAGAGATGGCTTGGGGGTCTACACCTCAGCTCCTCATAAACATTCAGGTCGCTGCTGTGATTTCCATCTTGCCCTTGTCATTCAGAGGCAACCGATTTACACAGATAATGGATCTCCCAACAGGCCAGCTTTCACATCTGGAATCTGCTGCAAACATGATCTACACATCCAAGTCTAAGGAAGCCATTCTCACTGGGAGGCCAGCTGCAGAGATGAGTTTAGCTACCCCAGGTTAGTTATCTAACCTAACGAGTTTATCTTCCTTGTCGTTCTGTCCTTTCAATCCTTTCCGTTTCTGCCTCTTTTTTGGTCTTTTTATGCTCTTCAGCTCCAGGACCTCTTTGGCTCATTTCACGTTCTCTCCTTCTCCCATCCAGCATTTACCAAACGGATTCAGAGTCACTTGGCTGTGCTTTGCTAGTCCAGCAATTCAACAATTATTTACTGAGTACCTAAGTGGTCCTTGAATTTATGTATCCCTTTGCACATCCCAGTCCAGGGTTTGACTTTGGTAAAGGCAGAGTCTGAGTGTTTATGTAAAAGGGGAGGGGGGGAACCGAAAAGAAAACACTTAGCTTCTTTGGCGAGCTACCGGATGAAACAGCTGAAATCCAAGAAGCCCTGTGGTGAGGAGAGAGAGATTGCGAGCACAACAGGAAGAAGCCGTAGCCCCAGTGGCAAAGGTTGAGTTTTCCTATGGCAAGCACACTTCTCTCCCGGAACGAACGCTCTCTCCCCGAAAGCTGCTGACAGGACTTTGGCAAAGTCTCATCCTCCCGCTCTCTGATAAGCTAAGCCCCATTTTATATTTAACTCACTGCGGAGCAGGAGGGGCGGAGTGGTATAAGGGGAGTAGTTTATAAGGGGAGCAGTGGCAGTGTTCTCGTCAGTCCTCTTCCTCCAGCTCAGCCTCCCCTCTGGAGCCCTTCTCCCACCCCCTCCTTTCCGCGTCCAGCCCTGAGCGGCTGGTGGGGAACGCGAGCGGAGAGGAGACACGCAGAGAGCCAGAGAGGGGTGTGCGCAAAAGGGAAACAGGCTGCCAAGCCAGGGAATTCCTTCCAATTTGAAAAGGAAGTCGGCTGACGTGAGTTGGTGAATTAGTTGAATTTACCATCCTTTTATGTGTAATATTTGCCTTTGGAAACAAAAATGAACTTTGCGGAGGGAGAGGACGCTAAGAGGTACTGCATTAAAACGAAACATGTGGCCATCATCTGTGCGGTGGTGGTGGGGGTAGGATTGATAGTAGGACTTTCCGTGGGCTTGACCAGGTCCAGCAGCCCCACCGGGGACGCCGGGCAGGGCCCAGCTCCGGTCCCTTCCCAAGTCCCTTCCACTGAGAGCCCTCCGGAGGACCAGGGGGTCTGCCCTGCCAGCGAAGACGAAAGTGGAGACTGGAAAAACTTCAGGCTGCCAGACTTCATCAACCCAGTGCACTATGACTTGGAGGTGAAGCCCCTGCTGGAGGAGGACACGTACACAGGGAGCGTGACCATCTCCATCAACGTGAGCGCGCCCACCCGGTACCTGTGGCTGCACCTGCGGGAGACCAGGATCACCCAGCTCCCCGAGCTGAAGAGGTCCTCCGGGGAGCAGGTGCAAGTCAGGCGGTGCTTCGAGTACAAAAAGCAGGAGTATGTGGTGATGGAGGCGGAAGAAGAGCTTACACCCAGCAGTGGCGACGGTGCCTACCTCCTGACCATGAAGTTCGCCGGCTGGCTGAACGGCTCGCTCGTGGGATTTTACAGAACGACGTACAAGGAGAATGGGCAAATCAAGTAAATATTCATTTTTGCTTTATTTACCCTCAGCTCACATATTTGCTTTCCACTTCTTTCCTTTTCCTTTTCACTTTCCCCCTTTTAATTGTTTTGTTGGTCTGTTACCTAAACTTGGTTTCGATTCTGCCTGTTCACCTGGGAAACAAAAACTCTTGCCCTGTGGTATTTTCCAAGCCTATCAGAAAACTTGAAAGTACAGAGTGAGCTTCCTGGAGTCCAAAGAATCAGTGTAAGTCTCTAATTTCATCAGGAAAAATCATAAGGTACTACATCCTGTCCGAATGCAGAAACTGCTTACAGAAACTACCTCCAGATTTTTTTAAAAATACATGTGTTTGGTAAATTTCATGGCCATGGTTTTGGGCTATATGACAATGATTTAAAAGTGAACTTTTAAATATATATTACACTAAATTTAAGTGGAAGTCAATAAATGTTAATTATAATTTTGAGTGTTTTATTGGAGAAGAGATGTTGAAAGGGTATGTAAAATCCACAGAATTGTCTTTGCGTCTTTATCTAGGAAGGAAGGCAGGAGTCTGTCTGTCTTTATCTTGTATGGCCAGAACTATGTTTCACACTTAAGCTTTTAATAAACACTCATTGAGTTCACACATTAGTGGCGGCATATGGATAACTCTTTGGGCTTACTGTCCATCACTCAATATGCAATGGTTTTTTGCAACATAAATGATATATTAAGTGATTAAGAATATAAAGATATATCAAGAAATTAATATATGGGGGCGCCTGGGTGGCTCAGTCGTTAAGCGTCTGCCTTCGGCTCAGGTCATGATCCCAGGGTCCTGGGATCGAGCCCCGCATGGGGCTCCCTGTTCACCGGGAAGCCTGCTTCTCCCTCTCCCACTCCCCCAGCTTGTGTTCCCTCTCTCGCTGTCTCTCTCTCTCTGTCAAATAAATAAATAAAATCTTTAAAAAAAAAAGAAATTAATATATGTATTTTTGCATTTCTGAGTTTAGCAAAGATGGTTACTTGCCTTGACAATCAATCAGATGCTATTACTAGAACTATGTTAAGGGCATAAACTCTCTCAATGAATTAAAAAAAAAACTTCACTCTGTGGGTGTGGGCCTTGCATCAGGAAGGAAGGCTATACTGAGGTTATCAGTGAACTTGAAACTGCTTTGACTTTTGCTTTTGTGGATTCTTGACAGGCAAATCATTAGGAAACCTTAGTGTCACAGTTCAGAAATATGAGTCTGGGGCCAGCCCACTGAATATCCCCTCCCTGTGTTGTTTTAAGCATCTTACAGAGCAAAGTAAAGCTTTTGGTCAAAATTCTTCCTATTGTTTGTCAGAGAGACCCAGGGACTAAAATGAAATGTTTAAGTATCCCTATATTACTGTGGGATACACTAATAAATCGAATAGAAACGATAGTTTGAAAAAAATATTTGAAGGGAACATGCTCATATACTGTATCTTCATATCACTGGCAATAAAACAAGCTTCTTTATTGTTGACATATATTTTTTCTGTTTATAAAAATTAAAAATAATGAAAGCATGGAAAATTATAAAGAAGGAAAATCAGAAGAAACTATAAAGAGAAACTTCACATCCAGTGGTAACTTTGGTTACATGTTAATGAATATTTTTTTAGGCAATCAAATTGTAATTATATAATATCTATGTATCTATCTGTATACCTTTTGACTTCATGTAAGCATTTCCTCTCATTCTTCCATATTTTCAAGAATCTGATTTTAAAAGGCTGTGCATGAATGCACTGTTATGTTTTTAAGACCTGTTTCCTAATACTGGATATTTAAATTGCTTTCAGTATTCATCACAATAAAAGCGTCAGAAAAGAACATAGTTGTAATAAACCTTTAGGAATATATCTGTTTATTTCCTTATGTTAGGATATATTCAATAAAGTAGAATTGCTGGGTCAAAGAGTACAAATATATCAAGAAACTTGTCACATTTATTTTGTTTACTTCATAAATAACACACATTCACTCCAGAAAACTTGGAAAATAGAGGAAATTTTATCAGTGAAGTATAGCCATTATTAGTATTTAGGCAGATATTCTTCCAGGATTTTTTCTGAATACAGATAAAGATGGCATTATGTTGTACGTTGTATTGTGTAACCTGTTTTTAGAATGTATCAAAACTTTAACATGGGGGCGCCTGGGTGGCTCAGTCGTTAAGCGTCTGCCTTCAGCTCAGGTCATGATCCCAGGGTCCTGGGATCGAGCCCCGCATCGGGCTCCCTGCTCCGCGGGAAGCCTGCTTCTCCCTCTCCCTCTCCCACTCCCCCTGCTTGTGTTCCCTCTCTCGCTGTGTCTCTCTCTGTCAAATAAATAAATAAAATCTTTAAAAAAAAAAAAAAAAAACTTTAACATGGTTTGGTAGATGACTTAATGGATACATGATAGTCTATTATATGAATATAATGTACTTTATTCCACTTTTCCATTAAATTTGGGCATTTAAGTTTCTCCTACTTTTTTACCTTTTTTATAAACACCTATAAAAATATAATATAATATAAAAAATTCCTAATAAAAATATGTATAACATACATAACATTTTATAATAATTCTATGGGAAATTTCGTAGGAAGCTGGCCCAAACTGTATATGTACGGATGCATGCATTTGTGTGTATGTATACACACATGTACGTATATATAACATACGCATGCGCCTGTGTGTCTCTCCAAACTGACTTTCAAAAATACATCTCAAATTACATTTCTACAAACAATGAGTAAAAGTGCCTATTTCTCTGAGCTTCACTAAGGATTAAATGAGTTTTTAAAGTGTTCCCAGTTTGGGAAGGAAAGGCATAATATTTGGAAGGATATCCACCTTCAAGAGATTCTAAAAATTCACTAGTTGAATTGAAAACAAGTCAAAACTTTCAAGTGATTATTGCTAAGACTTTAAAATTGTTTCTTGGGTTGAGAAAACAGTAGAAACTTCGTCTGAGTAAAGCCACCAAAATATTATAAAAACTCTATACACTACAGGAAGGCCAAAAAATATGGAACAAGATTCCATTAGTAAATTTCTTTATGGACTCTATAAGATTACAGAAGCATTATATACTAAAATATATATTATTCATTTGACTCTGGATTATCTTACTGTACCAATAAATTTTACCATAAAGTATATACTTGAGAGCTCATATGCTGAAACTTGGCTGTCGTAATGGTTGGCCAGCAAGACTGGTGAGAGAGGCGGGCCCAGGTGGGTTCTCACGGAGGACTGGTAATGCTGAGCTCGTCTGCTCTCCGTGGTAGCGGTTGAGGCTCTCACGTTACCCAGGATGCTGCTAGTTCAGCCCTGTATACGTGCTTTTGGAACAGTTCTGCACATACTCAGTAACCTCATTTAGGTTAAATGGAACACTTTTTGTTTTTCTTGTTATGAAATATTTCAAGCATAGAAGGAGAGTCCATTGTTCTTGTGTTTGTTTGTTTTTTTTTCAAGCCTGTAAGTAAAGTAACATTTTGACAATGCAGGCCTATGGAAGGTTCTCATCCACAGCGCCCACATAAGGATGCAGGAGTGAGTTCCCTGGGAGCAGCACTATTCTTTCATATTATACAGTGAGCTGTGTAATATTTGATGCTGTTACAATTTAAAATGCCATCATAGCAATATATTTTTAAGCATCAGTCAAATTGTATTTTCTGACTCTTTTGTCGTATTGTAAAATTTAACTCCAGGACTGAGTATTAGCAGTTGCATATTATTATTGGGATATTATCATTGCAACCACAGTGCAAACTAAATATGAGTGTGCTCAATAGTAGTAAATCAAGTAAAATTACTTGATTTCTGCAAATACAACCAGGACTTGAACTCGAACTTCACAGAGAAGAGTCAACTCTCTGGGCTTCTTTCCCTCAAAGTTCAGAGGCAAGAGGAGAGTTGGAGAAGAAGATAGAGCCAGTTTAGAGCTCCCTGGCAATGATAGCCATAGCATCTTGCTGGGGGCAGAGTTGTAGTGAGGCTTAGGAGAAGAAAGTTTGAGTTTAGAGGTCGCTTTTCCTACTCAGATCTGTTCCTTATGATCAGAAGAAGCCACTTTTAAAAGGATTGAAAGCTTTGGAGTGTTTTTCTGCACACACCACCAATACCCTCCACACTCTTACCATGTTACGTAGCATTTCCAGTTGCTCTCTTCCCAAGCAGAGTTCCCCTCTACTCACATCTCCAAAGTGTATACTATTTTCTTCTCTCCAACGGCCAGCATTTCCTTCTTAGCGTTTGAACTACCTTTACACAGCATTTTCCAACTTGCTGTTCCACAGAGTTCCAGTTGCATAGGATATTAATAGCCATTATCAGAAAAAAAGCAGGGGAGGGATTCTGTGGCCAAATTAGTTTGGACAATAATACTAAATACAAAAATGATGTATTTCTTCTTCTTCTTTTTTTTAAGTCTCTTCTGAGAGACTTTTATATAATAACATCCACTATGAACCTCTAGAGACTGCCATGAATCTCTGGAGTATGCAGTTTCCCAACGGTATGAGACCGTGGAATCTTCCGCAGCTGGGAGTTGGGCTGTCCCTCTCTTGTTCACTAGCTAGCACAGTGAGTACTTAAATATTGCTGAATGGATATATAGAAACATTTTCACATAGGCTCTCCCATGACCAATGTCCTCTGGCACATGCTGGGATGTGCTGCAGAGCCCCAGCCCTTTTCCCATTAAGGAGTCCACTTTCCACCAATAACATCTCTATCTTCCCACTCAGTCAGGATGGACATTTTGCCTTGGTTCCTTTTCTCCCCATCTCATTGAATGGAAGAGGAATTGATAAAAACTTTTTTTTTTTTTTTTTGACTTGGGAATGCAGTCTTCATATTTTAAGGACTGAGAATCTTTGGCATTAACAGGAATTACAAGAATTTACAAGAGGGACAGATGGTTTCTAGTTTGGGTTTTCTTGGTGTTTACAGCATTGCTAGGATTGAAGCTGAATTCTGATATAATGGTGGGATTGCAAAAGGCAAAGGCAAGTAAGAATCTAAAAGCAGGTAAAAAGGAAAGGCACTAAGTCAGAAAAACAGAGTGAGGATGAGAAATTAGTTTGTAGGAGAGGTTTATATGAAGAGGCTAGCTAGAGATAACTCTGGAAAGCCTGTCAGGGAAAAGAAAGAAAGGATAGCTAATGGCAGGCATGTAGGAAATATTAACTCGTGACTATTTAGGTGGTTGGTGAAGGAAAGAGTTAAATCCATGTGTGGGTATTTGGGAGATATTGCAGTGATCCCAGAAAGAGAAGATGGGGATCAGATAGGACAGTGATTCCAGGACAGACAGAAGAGGACACGATGGAGAAAATAGGAGGTAACATGGTCAGGATTTGCAGACTGACTATAGGAAAGGGATGAGTTAGTTATGGATAGAGAATGCCCCAGTTATCAGATCTGATAGCTCACACATTTACCTGATACTGGAAATAGAAGAGAAGAACCAGGTTTAGGAGGGAAGAACGTCATGAGTTTGTTGTCAGATGCCTGTCAGGCATCCAGGAGGACATGTCCAGTAGGCATTTGGATAAATAAGTCTGAAGCACAAGGTTAGGTCCTCTGAGAAAGATTAGGAGTTCAGTGGAAACATGGCAGGAGAGAAACCAGTGAGATGACCTTAGTTAAGTCTGTGTGTGGTAAATTCTCACATGCAGGGATATGTATACTCATTTGTGCATTTGGTCTTGAAATTTTAGTTGTATGTCAGTTTATTCATTATATTCTCAGACTGATATGTTATCAGTGTACCCATTATCAATAAAGAATAGACTTTTTTTTTTTTTGGCCTTTTTACTTGTTGCAGGAGGCCTGGTGATTTCTTTTATTTTGCAAGCAAGGAAACAACAGGAAACTTTACTTGACCTTGAATGGCTTCTACATAGAAAAAAAGCAACTGGAAAATAAATTTCAATAATTAACTGGTTCATTCAAACCACCATAAAAATATGCTGGAGTCTGGGGGCGCCTGGGTGGCTCAGTTGGTTAAACGACTGACTCTTGATTTGGGCTCAGGTCATGATCTCAGGGTCCTGGGATCGAGCCCCGCAGTGCGTTGGGCTCCCTGCTCAGTGGGGAGCCTGCTTCTCCCTCTGCCTCTGTCCCTCCCCCGTGCTCACACACACATGCTTTCTCTGTCTCTCTCAAATCCTTAAAAAAATACGTTGGAGTCTGAATAATCTAGATGGGTTGTCTTGCACTAATCAGCTCCCCTACTTAATTCTGGAACCCTTTACTTAGTCTGCATAGACTCTTAGCAACTGTGGCTGCCTCCCCTGCATCAGATGGTCTTTGTTTAAGGTTTTCACCCTGACCTTGCCCTTTATTTAGCTGGTTTAAGTTACTAAATTGCTGAACATAACCCAAGAGTCTTCTTTGGAAACAGTGTGCCAGATGATTTATGAGGTAATCAAGTAATTCTTTTTAAAGTTGATTCAGAGTGAAGTGGTCTGTGACTTGCATCCTCACCCCCTCTTTCTCCAACTTTCTCTAAAGTCACCTTGAACTGATGTACAAGGATTTCTTCCCTTTTGTAAATTAATAAGCTACACAGGATTGTATTTTTAATGTGCCGGGTCTAGTAAGTGACTTATTAACATGACATAGAGAGGCCCCTATGGAAAAACGGTTTAGCTCAGCACATTTGTCTGGGATTATAATTATTCAGGACATGCTCAGGAGTCACTCCTGAACGTACTGTGCTCTCAGCCAGGTTTTTTCCCACTGATTTGCAGCACAACGCATCTGATTATAAAAGGAAGTTTCAATCACCAAGTAAAACCTCCCCAAAGAAGTTATGATCTAAAGTTGTTTTGCATCTTATATACCTTGTTTTAAAATTTGCAAATATGGGGCGCCTGCGTGGTTCAGTCATTAAGCATCTGCCTTCGGCTCAGGTCATGACGGATTGAGCCCTGCATCGGGCTCCCTGCTCGGCGGGGAGCCTGCTTCTCCCTCTCACTCCCCTTGCTTGTGTTCCCTCTCTCGCTGTGTCTCTCTCTGTCAAATAAATAAATAAAATCTTTTAAAAGAATAAAATAAAATTTGCAAATATTTGGAAAACTTCAGTAACTTTGGATGGAATTTAGCATATAAAAGTAGGGGCTTTTGAGTTCTACAGGAGTTCATGAGAAAAAAATCACAAGTTACTATTGAAAAATATCGTTATATTGCCTATAGTATTTATACACTGAGTACTTTTGTTCCAGTATAGATACTCCTGTTTAATGGATGAATTTTGAAGTCTGTTCATTATGGAAAATGCATTCACAGAAAGCATAGTTAGCCTTCTGGAGTTAAAGAAAATAGATGAGGTGTATCCTAATCCTATCATGTAAATGTGAAGGGAATTTCAAATATATTACTCCATGTGATCTACCCCTTCTCACCCCCACATAACCCTGTGAAAAGTCCAGATGTACTTTGGTAACTGGGTTTGATAGATCAGGACTCTAAGAATCAGTATGTTTTGTGACTGGCACAAGATCACACTTCATTTTTTTTTTTTTTTTTAAGATCACACTTTAAAGGGCTGAAGTAGGCTTGGAATCTTGGAATTTTTACTCTTAGAAGAGGGTATTCCCCGGCGTGCCTGGGTGGCTCAGTCGGTTAAGCATCCGACTCTTGATTTCAGCTCAGGTCATGATCTCGGCTCAGGTCATGATCTTGGCTCAGGCCATGATCTCGGGGGTCCCAGGATGGAGCCCCACATTAGGCTCCCTGCTCAGTGGGGAATCTGTTTCTGCCTCTGTCTCTTCACCACCCCCTTGTGCACTTTCTTTCAGATAAATGAATAAAATCTTAAAAAAAAAAGAAAAAAGAAGAAGGTTTCCCCCCCTGAAATCATATTGGCTCTGTACTCTTAAAAAAGAAAACAATACATATTTGGTAGCCATTCTGGTTGTTGAATGCAACTTTACCTACATCACTTTACTTACATCAATCACTATAATTGAGCTGGACTTGATGTGATTAGCGTTCACTGACAGGACACTGAGATGGACCAAATGCACGACACACAGACGCCACCAACACCGTTCTGCTCCATTTCCAAAGGCAGGTTCCGAGATACTCTAATTTAGGGAGGCAACTTTTGTGTATAATCAAGCACAACCTCTTTTAAAGAGAGAAGGTGAGGAACGACTGAAAGTTCTCTATTTTGGGTACTTGAGGGTATGAACTTTAGCACAGAGCAGAGACTGAAACAGAGCATTTGGAAACTTACCAATGGCTATTGCTTTGAAAAGTGGAATCCCACTCCCTCCTCACCCTGACCCCCTACCCTCTCTCTCCCTCTCTCATGCGTGAGCAAGCACACACACACACACACACACACACATACACACACACACACACTCCTAGTCCCAAATTAGTTAGCTGGCTTATTTCTGAAGTGTGACTAAGCTGAAACATTCTTGCAGAGAGTGATTTTTCCCTTTCTTCTGCCTCTGGAAGAAATCAGAAGCCAGAAGAATTCAGAAGAAAAGGCAGCTGACTAAACATGGGGCTGGAGCTTGGTGGAGCTTATTGTAAAACCTTAGTACCCTGGGAAAGTGTGCGGGTTTCTTTATATCCTGATGTGTTTGCAATTCTCTCCAGTCTGCACACTGTTAGAAACTTCAACTAAGCTGCTACCATCACAAAAACTAATCAGTAACGACTCTATGGAAGAATAAATTCTTGAGGCTTTTTGGATAAGTTATCTTGACAGAATTTCAAACTTACAGAAAAATTACAAAAATAGTACAAAGAACTCCTAGAAACATTTTACTCAGATTCACCAATTGTTAACATTTTGTCCTATTTCCCCTCCAACCCCATGCCTCTGTCTCTGTCTCTCTCTCCATTTACAGTATTTGACACATTATTTCCCTTTACATCTCTATATTCAGTGTATGTTTCTTAAGTACAGGGACATTCCCCACCGTTAGCCCAGTGCAGTTATCAAAATCAGAAAATTTAACATTGATACCATACAATTATCTAATCCACAGTCATAATCAAATTTCATCAATTAACCCAAAAATGCCCTTCTGAGCTATTTTTTCTCAGTCCAGGATCCAGTCTGGATTCATGCATTGCATATGCCTTTTTTAGATTCCTTCATACTGGAACGGTCCCTTAGCCTTTCTCTGTCTTTCATAACCTTGATATTTTTGAAGAGTACAGGCCACTTATTTTGAGAAGGTTCCTCAATTTCAGTTTATCTGACTCTCCTCATGATTTAAAAAGGCAAGTCAAGCAGTTTTTGTCAGCAATTTCACAGAAGCGGTGCCGTGTCCCTCTCAGGAAATCCTATCAGGAGACAGATTACCTTTGTTTGTCCGGTGATTAGCGATTCTGTCCTTGATCACTTGCTTAAGGTGGTGCCCAACAGTTTCCCCACTGTAAAGTTACAGTTTTTCTCTTTGTATGTAATTTTCAGAGAGATTCTTTGAAACCACTCAGATACCCCTTTCTTCAAACTGTCGCCCTCTTGTTTTGGTATCCACTGATGATTTTTCTAAAGCCATCATTCCTCCTAAAATCATTAATAGGAAATCTACTGTAAAAAACCCCAGCTTCCCCTACCCCCCCATATATATATCAGAATAAGGATTCGTGGATTCTTATTTTAGTCAATGGGTTATAATTTCATTATTTACTTTGACATTATAATTCCCCCAGATTTGACCAGTGGTAGTCCACTCAAGTGGGCTTCTGTGTCCTTTGACTTGTTTCCATGATCCTTTGAGAACTTCCTTACTTTGGGGCAAAGCAAGATGTTCCAGGATCATCTTGGACTTTTCCTGACTCCTCACTGGAATTGGCCATTTCTCTAAGGAGTCTGGTTCCTTTGAGTGGAGAGTGGTATTTAGAAATCATCATCTGGGAACTAGCTGTGCTCATTTGCTCCAAGCTTGTCAGTGCTCCTAGTTCTGCTCGGCAGACAGAATTCAGAAATATATGTCTCAGTTTGGATTTTTATAGCCATCTACTTATATCTACACAAAAAATCATTGAATTTATACCAAACCCGCAATTACAATTCAATATCAAGGATACATTCTAGTCTTTCCCCTTTACAGATTTGTAACTCTCTTCCCCAACAGTGAGAAGCCTGCCTTCCATTATCCTCATTTTTTTTTTCATTTGCTGAAGCCTAGAATACAGAAAAGGTTGTTTCTGAATTGCTAACTATACTACCACAAAATACAACTTATTTGCTAGAACTTACTGCTCATTTACAATTATTTTTCAGTAAAATTTATGTATATTTGTTTGTTTAACCGCACACAAACCTAATGGACACAATTCAATGAATTTTGACAAATGCATACATCTTTGTTACCCACATCCCTTATAAGATAGATTTTTTTCAATCGTCCCAGCAAGTTCTCTCCCTCAGTCAATTGTCTCAAAAAGACAGCCACTTTTCTGGTTTTAATTTTTACAGATGAGGTTTCTTGGCTGAGCTTTGAGCAAGTAATTTTTATATCTAGAAAGGTTTTTTTTAATAAATTAAAAAATATTGTAATTTCTTGTAGAAGGGTGTTGACCTATGGCATATTATTTCTTAGATCCATTAATGTATATAATACATCTTTGAACCAAAATGAAATGCAGACTCTTACCATGGCCCCTGCTGACCAGCCAAACTCTTTTTTTGGCCCCAGTCCCTCTGGTTCACTGGACTTCAGCCACATTGGACACCTTTCAGGTCCTCAACCACATGAAGTTCATTCCTAGCAACTGGGCCCTTGCTGTTCTCTCTGCTAGAATACATTTTTCTTACGCTTACCCTGTCTGGCTTTTTGTCATCACTCAGATCTCAGCAAACCATTACCTACTCCAAGAGATTGCCCCTGACTATTTTACCTAATGGTGCTCACAATTTTTCCTAGGTTCTTCTCTGTCACTTACCCTGTTTTATTTTCCATATATCTTTCATCACTCTCCTGATATGTTTATTTAGTCTTTGTTATTCCCTTAGCCCCTAGAATAATCCCTGGTAAATGTGTTTGTGTGTGTGGTGTGGGGGCAGGGGAGGGGTATGGAAGGAAAGGATTCAATAAATATTGGATGAAGGAAAGATCTAATGATTTAGCTTGGTATTCTTTTTCATGTACCTGAAGGACAAAATACTGTCCTTACCCAAATTGTTAATGAACATGTCAACATTGCTTTCTTTGCTTGCTGCTGCAAACTCCTCCTTTCTTTTCTAATTTTTACTTTGCTTACTCTTCTAATGAGCAAATATACAATGCCTTACTATGATATAACTGTGTAAAAAACACATATATATTTTTTGATTTTTTTGAAATACTATTTCCACTTTGAAATGTTGGAAACATTAAAATTAACATTTTAATTTACACAGGCATTTGCCTAGTTAGAGCAATATAAAAAATGGTGTCTCTTTTCAAAAGCAGGCTTTCAGCCTGGCCAAAGTTTGTTTCACCTGGGAGATTACTCAGAGCACTGCGTTTGTGTGGAAATGAAATTGGAGTTTGTCCCTGGTACAACATAAATAAGAAAGAATGTGTCATGAGAGACAGGAGCTGGGGATTCTGAAAGATACTCCTCTGCTCCGGGACAGGACACAGCTGCTCCCTCTCACAAGGACAATTAGAAACAAATCCTTGAGTTTGGCTTTGTGTTTATCTACTTGTTACTCGATGGCTTTCGGGTGGAAAGAGTGATAGCTCATAATTGGGTTTATTTTTGCTTATCTACAGTTCACAGATTTTTAGTTATGGCACCAAAATATCAAGGGATGCATATAAAAAATCTGAAGCAGTTTCCAGATATTCATTTATTTGTTAATCTGAAAAATCCAAAAAGACTATTTGATTGTTTTCTGGATAGAAGATCAATCATTTTAAGAAATGCAGTATAATTATATAGTAGTTATAATTATACACAATTGTAATCACACAGTTGACTTTTTGTATAAGACTAGAAACACAGGGGTTGTCAGAAGAGGTGACATGTATTTTGTTTGTGTGTTTGCTTCTAAGGAGCATAGCGGCCACTGATCACGAACCAACAGATGCCAGAAAATCCTTCCCTTGTTTTGATGAGCCCAACAAAAAAGCAACTTATACAATATCCATCATCCACCCCAAAGAATATAAGGCAGTTTCAAATATGCCGGTGGAGGTAAGTACTTTAAAAATTTTTTTTGTTTATGCAGATCGTCAATTTATAATATCAGGTAAGTTATCTTCTTTTGCTATGAGAGAACCCACTGAATTCTCAAATTAAATGTGCTCCCATAGTTCATTTAGAGGCTTGAAAACACATTTTGGCAATATTTTTTCTTTGAATCCTAAAAATCTTTAACCTAATGTATCATAGGTCAAAACACCATGGTTGGGCTCCAAACAAGAATGACTACAGTAGACACTCCTCAACTGGGCTCTGCCTAACTGAAAGAACCCCTTAGTTCTGACAGACTAATGACAAACTCATGGAATTAGAGACTTAAAAATATTCCTGAGCCTGGTCACCGTTCTTGGTTTTCAGTTGAATATAAGCCCAGTGTTTAAGACAGAGCTACTGCAAAAACCCATCACTTAACTATTGGAGTATAGAACCAAGTCCAAGAAAACCCATGCCCATAGATTTCCTAGTAAACAAGTAGTCCTCATGAAACGTTAACAAAAAATAGGCTCCAGTAAGTTCTGTCTGTATAATTATTGGCATAAGACTTTTTCCCCTGTTACCACTCCTCAACCACAGAACGGGTAATGCAGCTAACTAAAGTGTCATTACCTAAAGTTGGGGGTATTGTACCTTATACATATAATAAAGGCACATATCTTGACATGTAAAAAGGTCGGGCTCATCCTTAGATATAATTGTCACCTACCTAATACCAGAAAAACACCCAGCCTAAATTATATCTCCCATCTTTCTGATCCACTATCTGAAATGTCACCATTGAAATTCATCCCTTTTAATGATAAATATTCCTCCAAAAAACAAGAACAAAATAAAGCAAACAAAAGCTTTAGGAGAGTTGTAAAGTAAATTGTGTCAGCCATCTGTGCCTCGTTTATCGATTTGTTTTCTTCTGGTGTTGGTCACCCGACCCATTGTGTTTTGACTGCAGAAGAAAGAGGAGAGGATACACTTAAAGTCTGACCCACTAATTTAGAAGACTGGGTCAGCGTAAAAGGCCCTTTGAATGTTCCATCTGGAAGGAGGAGGGCAGGTGGGAGGAGAGAGGATGCAAACCTTACCAGCCTCTAGCTTTAGACCTCCCAGATGACCTTTGCATTTTGCAGAGTATATTTCCTCACCTGTCACTTGTTCCAGGTAATAGTCCCGGAAGAGGGAGAATATTCTGGGTCGTTAGGCGATCAAAACTGACACTGCTAGTTCTCGTTGTAGAGTAACTTTGCCGGCGCTCGGACACTTCTCTCCCAGCACTTGCACTCGCAGGCTTGCTTGTCAAGGAGGATCGATTCTAGTCCAGCCTGCCTCCCTTAACCCCCCCGTGAGAGCTTCCCAGCTTCCCCCAGTGGTGATCTACTGTGTGGCTGCAGGGCGTGTGGAAGTATTTAAACAATGGTAGCCTGAGTTGGGCAAGTATCCATGGATGGAGTAGGACCGCTGATTGGCAGTTAGGAAGACAAAGCTCGCATGGACAACAAACCGGACAGATAGAATCCATAGCGACATCAAAGAATGAAATCCTTCTCTCTGTCCATGGTAACCAAGGCAGTGACTTTAGTGATAATACCTTGGCTCTTTGATGGGAGACCCCAGCGATGGGAAAGAGAACCCAGCACCCTGCTATGCCTGGTACAGCGACTGCCCTCCCACGTCCCTATCTGCTCCTCTCTTCCTGAGTGCCAGGCACGGAGCACCAGCCTTCTCGTCATTGACGGAGCTGGTCTCCCCTCAAATGTTATGGTCAGGATGGTGTATTTAATGGAGAAAGACAAAATCCTACATCACAGCCAAAGTGGTATTTTTCCCTGGGAAACCTCATACAATGCAAAGTTGAATCACTCTTTCACAGGACTAAAAATAAATGCCTTTTCCTTCAGTCTTTTTCTTACATCACCATTCCGGGGTAAAAAGAAATGTTAAACCTAAGCTCTGACGAACCGGACTGAGAAGCCAGGTTTGGAGAAATCATTTGTCTGTCTTGTACATGATTCATCTTTTGATCAACAAAATGTTTTCTTTTGTTTCAATAGAAAGAAGAGTTGATGGACGATAAGTGGAATAGAACAACTTTCAGGAAGTCTGTCCCTATGAGCACCTACCTGGTGTGCTTTGCTGTACATCAATTTGATCGCGTTGAGAGAATATCAAATCGGGGAATACCTGTGAGTCCCATTATATTTTTAAAAATTTCCTACCTATGCATTTGTGATTAATTTTCTATGTTTTTTGAATAGTTTTTCTCCTCACATAACAGACTGGGAAAGCCCACTAGTTCTCAGGGTCCGTGAGCTTGACGATAGATACGCTGAGCAATACAGAACATCATAAGCCAAAAGGACACATGTGAGAAATAAACAAACATGACCAGCATAGGAATGACTAGGTTTGGATTATTTTAAAAGGAAAGCTCACTATAAAGACAAAGCGAGCTCCTAAGTACATTGGCACAAGTGTATTAAAATATTTGAGCATGCCCAATTTAGTGAAGCGATTGAGTATGTGTGTTTGGGTGGGGTCCTGGATGGAGACCAGAGAGGGAAGAGGAGACCACAGGAAGATGAATACCCTTCAGAGTCTACTATGCCATTCCTATATGTAATTCAAAATAAGACAACAACAGAGTGTCAAAAAATATTTTTTAAAGTGTAAGAGATAAATAAGCTTTTTAAAATCAAGATGACCAGGGTGCCTGGGTGGTGGTTCAGTCGGTTAAGCATCTGCCTCTGGCTCAGGTCCTGATCCCAGGGTCCTAGGATCAAGGGTCTTGGGATGGAGCCCTGAGTCCGAGTCTGGCTGCCTGCTCAGTGGGGAGTCTGCTTCTCCCTCTGCCCCTCCCCCTGTTCATGCTCTCTCTCTCTCTTTCTCTCTCTCTCTCAAATAAATAAAATCTTGAAAATAAAATAAATAAAATTAAGATGACCAATTCAATAATTTTCTTTTAAAAACACAAATATTTTACCTAATTTGTCTTCTCATTTTGGAGTCCCCCATTTTGCTTCTGCCCTAAACTCTTGCTTAATCTGTCTTTTGGTTCGTCTCCCACTGTGCTACATATTATATACATAAAACCTCATACTCTTTGCAATATAACTTTCGAAGGAAAAAAATCATCGCTCCCATTTTACAGAGGAGAGAATTGAAATTTACTATGTTCAAGTAATTTGCTCAAGATTACCCAGATGGCAAGTCATGGAGACTCAGATTCTTTCCAAATACCGTACCCTGCTAAACCTTCTGAAATATGATATTCTAAAAATGTCTTTACCTCTTTACCAATCACTGGAAGGAAGGGATGAATTCCTCTATTTCCCGTGAAACTGCTTCCAGAGGGAATTTAATGTCGGCTAGTAAGAGTCAAGCGTGGTTACCAGTGTGCTGCCTATACTATATCCAGATTATAGCAAGTGGGGGAATGTCCTAAGACCTATTCAAAGGGGCTGTATATGCTGATGACTTCTGTCATCTCATACCACATGTGTTGCTTTGATGTGACCTTCCGTTATCGTGAAAAGCACTGCCGGGGGCTGATAGATAATATTAGGTGTAAAAAAGAAATGACACTGGGAAGAGGAAATTGTTTTTCTGTGCTGTGCTGAATGTCACCGCTGGTGCTCCTCCCGCACCATGTAGAGGGGAAAGCATTAGTCCAGCTTCTTTTCTCTTCCCGTCTCATAGCAGTCATAGAATTTTCATCTGAAGGTTCTTTCTTCATTCCCTGCAGTTCAGTTGCACGAATGTCTTTCACCATGTGCAGGTGTTTTCCACACCAATTTCTAAACATGATGATTATGTCTGGGGCAAGTTTTTTACTTTGGGTAGAAATGCCAAGGCAAAGCAGAAAGCATAAACAATTCACTAATGATGACGTAATTTCCTAAATGAAGACCACGCAACCAACCAATCAGCAAAACGACATGTACTTGGAGTTATTTCCCACAGTGACGGTGAGTTTGCATTGCCAATGTGACTCTATCACCTGGTCCTCTGACCAAGGACACTTATTTGTAAGGTGGTGACACTGGCTGGTTGAGTCATGAGAACCTGTACCAGTTAGTTAGCTGAGCTTGAATGATGGATTTTATATAAAGGATTTGGATTACATAATGGAAAATATGATTTGGCAAAAGATCCCAATGGCCTTTAAGCAGCAAACGTTTCTTAAATATCAGAGCTGAGCGCATAACATTCTATTGTAAATTTGGTGAAGTTTTCACCATTTGGGTGGGAAATGAATATTGTCATAATACATTGCTTTTTGATCATCTATTTTAATAAGAGAGGAACAGGAAGCCATAATCTTTTTGGACACTTCCCAGAGACTCAGGGTCAGGAGAAGGCAGTGAAAGTGAGGCACGGAGCTTAGCAAAGTAGCTCTTCCCCCGACCCCATCTACAGAAGACAGGCAACCAGGTTTTGCAGGAGTGCAAAATCTTTGCCCTCCTGCAAAAGCTGGTAAGGCTGTTTTCTACAAAAGGTGAACAGAACCTTATAAGAAAACTTCTAAGGCATCTAGTGTGAATGTCAGTTTATGGTAAATTCTGCCTCATTGGCATTTGAGAGGTTCCCTGCCTGGCTTTTCCTTCCCACCCCCCCTAAATTGAAATATAACAGTTAGCACTCAAGCACAAATGCCCCAGTGCAATTTCCCACTCCAGAAAGAGTTACAAGGAAACCAGCCTACTTAAATCAACCTAAATGTGACATCAGCAGGAACACGAACCAGCCTCAGTGTTGCATTCTTAGAGCTGAACAGACAACTTAAGACAAACAAGCATATGAGGAAAACAACAACATAAAAGAGAAAATCCAAGACAAATAAACAGAATAACACAGTGGGGGCAAGTAGTAATAATTGGGGAAAGTAAAGAGAATTCCCAAAAAAAGCCATAAAAAATCAAACCTTCTCATACATACAACCTTCAGTTATTGCTCTCAGAGACTCAAGAAGATACGATCACTATAAAATAGAACAGAAAACTATGAGAAAATAATTGGAAATCAGTAGCCTGAGTTTAAAAACATGATTTCCAAAGCATAACCGGGCCCTGACCCCCAGGAACCTGTTACCAAGTACCAATTAGCCTATGCCTTCAGTTCTGCCCACTGCTTTGTACTTTTATCAAGTCCATGGAGATTTTGTTTAAAGTCCTAATATGTCTTGTGAGTTTTCCATTTTTCCTTTGCATCTGTCATTCCTGAATGTGGGGGTACATCAGATCTTCAGGTTACTGTACCATCTTGACCCAAAGTCCCTTTATTTCTATTTCGGTTTAAAAAAAAAAAAAAGAAACTAGGCGGTTTTTGTGTAATACAACACTTTTAGTAGAAATTTCATGAACCAAAAGACAATTCTTTTTTTTTTTTAAAGATTTTATTTATTTATTTGAAAGGGAGAGAGAGAGAGAGAGCTCGCACAGCAGAGGGGGGAGGGACAGAAGGAGAGGGAGAGAGACAAGTAAACTCCCCACCCAGTGGGGAGTCTGACGTGGGGCTTGATCCCAGGATCCTGAGATCAGGACCTGAGCCAAAGTCAGACACTTAACTGACTGAGCCACCCAGGTGCCCCCAAAGACCATTCTTATCCACTTTGTTCTGACAGTATTATTCTGGTACATTTGCTATTCATAATCAGATTATACCGTGCAATCAAGAATCAGTAGTACCCTGATTAAACTCTTTTGAGTATGTTTGCCTTTCTGGTATAGTTCCTTTGTATCAGTAAACACAGAATGCAGACCTATATTCTTCTTGTTTACTGGCGATTGCACAGCGGATATTAGTAGTTGAACTGTTCATTATGCTTGAAATGTCCTTGTTACTCATGAGAAAAAATTAGAGTACTCATCCCCAAAAATTGTTAAGAAGAAGGGTACTGAGTTTGGAAGGTAGCTCAAAAGACTTTTAAGTTTAACTCTGTATATTTCCTTTTTTGAATATTATTTGTATTACATTTTGATTCAGTCCTAAAAATCCAGAATAACTTGAAGAGATACTCCAAGTAATTTAGCAACAATTGAGGCCAGCCATTGATGGAATGACTTTAAACTCTGTTGGTAAGAAATCTCCTGAGGCCTCTTTCAGGTTTAGTTGATTGTTTAAGGGTTTTAAAGTAAATAAAATCTTCAGGTATTTATCCAAAGAAAATGAAAACACAAATTCAAAAAGATATGTGCACCCTTACTTTACTGCAACAGTATTTACAGTAGCCAAGATATGGAAACAACTTAAGTGTCCATTGATAGATAAATGGATAATTACACACACATACACACACACACACACACACAGGAATATTATTCAGCCATTAAAGAATGAAATCTTGCCATTTGTGACAACATAGGTACATCTTAAGTGCTAAGTGAAATAAGTCAGACAGAGAGAGACAAATAGTGTATGATTTCACTTACATGTGGAAACTAAAAAACAAACAAAACAAAAATAAAAATAAACCAAAAACACAGGCTCATAGATACAGAGAACATGGTGGTGGTTGCCAGAGGCAAGGGGTGGGGGGTGGGTATAATGGGTGAAGGGGGTCAGAAGGGACAAACTTCCAGTTATAAAATAAATAAGTTATGGGGATGAAAAACTAAAATAAAATAAATGAAATCACTGAATTCTACTTTAAAAAACAAAAATTAAAAAAACCTGATCAGTGCAAAATGTGGAGATTATATGACTTTCCAGTTAAGTGAATTAACTCCTGAATTATCAATAAAATGCACTGTATTGTTTTTATAGAAATTGAATTTTGGGAAACAGTGCCCTTGATAAAAATGTCATTAACCTGATAGGTTAGTTCAGAGTTTTCCGTTGGGCTATATTGCATTCCATTTTCAAATCCAGAACAACATGGATTATGAATATATATTTTTTTAATTTTATTTTATTATGTTATGTTAATCACCATACATTACATCATTAGTCTTTGATGTAGTGTTCCATGATTCATTGTTTGCGTACAACACCCAGTGCTCCATTCAATATATATGAGTATATTTTTAAGTTTTAAAATTTATAGGTTTAATACACATACATTATTGAAGATTTGGACCAAAAAAAGCAGGTAAGAAAAAGGAAAATCACCCATATTATGGTGTATAAAATCATTCTAAGTTATTAGCTTGTGAAGTACATTTGACCTATGACCTCAGTAACTTTGCCAGAATTTTTAGTTTTGCACTAGTCTTCCAGGAATCAAATTCAGGACAAGTTATATGGTAAGGGTGATCCTGTTCCTGAGAAACAGTAAGTTCTAATTAGGACTTGAGTTTCTTTGGGCATTTGATCTCTGTTTTTTGTGAAGAAAGATGTGCAAAAAGGAGCAGATAACTTGCTGGAGATCATTTCAACTCTAGTCATATTCTCCTTGGCTTTCATGATCAGGGGGAGGAAGTTGAGGGGGACTGCTCACTAAGAGAGTGCTGGTATTACCCATTATTTAGGTTTATACTATAACCATATTAATTTGATTAATTCAGTAAAAGAGATTATAGTGTGCCTGCTTCCATAAATTTATAGGATGATTCCCGATAAGGAATTACACTGGAATTATACCTTTGAATGAATCCTTCCTACTTGCCTACTTGTTTCTGACTTAGTCCATTATTTGTCTGGATTAGAAAGATTGGTTGAAGGCAAGAAATAGGTGTATCGTGGGTTTTTTTTTTTAATAAGCTTTATTTTTTAGAGCAGTTTTAGGTTTTTTGCAATGGATTTTAATTTATATATTCCCTTACATGGAAATATTCTTAATAGAAATAAGTTTCATTGTTTTAATACTCAGATATGTTTTTAAACTCCTTATTTTGAGATAATTTTATCATTAGGGATTGCGAAGATATAACAGAGTCCCTATGTGACATTCACCCAGCTTCTGCCAAAGTTAACGTCTTACAAAACCATTTATCATCCATTCCTCGAAACTAAGAAATTAGTTTTGTACAAACTATTAACTAGACTACATTGAATTTCACCAGATTTTCCACTAAAACGCTTTTTCTGTTCCAGGATCCAATAGGTGATACCACATTGTGTTTGGTCATGATGTCTCCTTAATTTTGTCCAGTCTGTGGCATTTTCTCAGTCCTTCCCTGTTTTTAACGATCTGGATATTTTTGAAGAGTACTGGTCAGATAGTTTGTACAATGTCCCTCAAGTTGAGTTTGTCTGACGTTTTCTCATGATTGGAGTGGGGTTTTGGATTTGGAGGAAAAATACCACAGAGATAAAGTATCCCACTCATTAGATCATATCAGGGGGTACATGCTATCAACACAACTTATTACTGGTGAGGCTAACTTTGATCACTTAGTTAAGGTGATGTCTGCTAGGTTTCTGTAGTGTAAATTATTATTTTACTTTTTCATACTCTATCTGTTATAAACGATCACTAAGTACAGCCCGTCCCCAAGAGGAAAGGGATTAAGCCCCACTTCCTGGAGGAAGGACTATCAGAGAATTTATGGAGATATATTATAGCCACCTCAGTGATGAATAAATATTTACAGGGAGAGATAAATAAAGGTTATGTACCTATCCTATTTCTCCTTAAAGCTTTGACCCTCATTGTTGCATTCATCAATGGATCTCACTGGCAGCAATTCTTATTGTCACGTTCTAAAGACAATTTTCTACTGCCCCAGAGCTATTTTTGACATAGGTTTATTTTATTATGTTAAAGGACATTTTTGCTCTGGCTTTGCGAAGGTTTCAGAATGAGCTTAATTTTAATTACGTTTTTATGAGCGTTTTAAAAAGAATTCATTTCTTTACGGGGAAGGTCTATTCTAAATTCATGGCTCTTAATCTTCCCCAAAAGAATGCATTCAATTCAGGAAGCCATAGATGATCGCTAAGGATTCGTATTCTTCATTTAAATTTACAAAAATGTAAACATAATATGAATTAAAAATAATATAAAATTCTATGAAGTAAGTTAGACTTTTTAAATATTTGGTTTTTGTTCAAAAAAATTCTACTGGGGTAATAATATCATCAAGCCTCAAACAACTTCAATTTTGACTCAAATGAAAAGTAAGCTTCGAACAAACCCTTCGTGTAACCCAAGTGACGGTGCTGGGTTGTTTCTCAAACAGCACCTCCCAGCAGCTGAGTTCTAAACTCAACAGTTCTGGCCACATTTGACCTTGCAAAGCCACGACAGAAAAATAGTCCATAGTCACCCACACTTCGAGCCATGGTTTTGCATATTTATGATAATTTGTCTGTGGGGAAGGGGCAAGCTCAAACTTAGGAAGACTACACCACATTCCTGGGATCAAAACTTGAAAAAACCCCAATGTATCACTATTCCTTTCTGCCAAGTATTCCTCCGCCACAACTCTGCCCACTGCTGGAAGAACATTTGGAGGAATATGGACTTACACAATTAAACGCATTGATGGCATATTTAGTAACACCAACCATGTACCTTTAGTACACGTTTCTGGACTTAAAAACGATACAGAATTATTTTCTCTTTCTCATCCTGGCTACCCCGCCAATGGTAACGAAAACAACCAGTTAGGTTGTTTTGATAGCGTTTCTTGAGCCCCGACCGTGAGCACAAGGAGGCTAAGCCCCGAAGGGAATGAAAGATGCTAAGATAACTGTGCTTCAGTTGAGATGTGAAACAGGTGGTAACCATTGTCCAGTGTCACCCAAGTGGGTTTTCATGTCTTCGATGGTCATACCATCTCTTTCAATGGCGAAGATCTTGCCCTGTGTTTTAGGGGCCCTGCAAAGGTCCTGGGTCCTATAAAGGGATGTGCCTATTTGGAGCACTTCAGATAAGACTATAGAGACTCAAGAGATGAACAGGTGCTAAACCTGAGAAATGATCGACAGCGGAAAGGCAGGCTGTTGTTGATAGGTCAAGTATATGTAATTTATAAAATATAAATAATAGAGAAGCTCTTATGAATAATGCTGGGCCAAGAGGTGTACACAGATAAGCAATAGACTTACATTTCTGGGCCATTCCTGGGCAATCCTGGATGGTGTGGTCACCTTTATCAACAGAAAACACTCAACAGACAAGGACAATAGGCCATGGAGCCAGGGCATGGAGCACCTGTAGTGCGCGCAGGTGGCGGTGGGAACCCTGCAGGCATCGGCTCGAAACACTCAACAGACAAGGACAATAGGCCATGGAGCCAGGGCACGGAGCACCTGTAGTGCGCGCAGGTGGCGGTGGGAACCCTGCAGGCGTCGGCTCGGCTTCTGACCAGGGCAGTGCTGACAGCGGTGGCTGGCAGTCTGTTCAGGCCGATGCCTCTCTGTTCATAGGGTCTTTCTGTGTTCAGTGCCTTCACCTCTGACCCTAACCTGCCCTTCCACAGTCCTGACCCATCAGGCTCACTACCCCTCCCCTGGTGCAGGTAATTCTCGGGTAGTTTTTTGAGGGAGAGCTGGGCCTTCCTCCGTTCTCTTTCCAATCTATTGTTACAGCATAAATTCTGCAGTTTGCTTTTTTCTTGGCCTTCTGCTTTTATTTCCAAAAGCCTTTCTAACCAGGCTTTGGCAAATCGAAAGGTTTTGGCTTTCAAATTTATTGCGTGGGCATGAAAAGCCTATTTTGGCAGTCAAACACTTTTTACTTTTTTTTCCCCCTGTATTGTCCTAATGTCCCTAATGGTAATGTGGCTATCACTCATATATAAGGAAGTGCAGACAAAGAAAATCACAGAGGTTAATAATTCAATGTATTATCTGCAATGATACCAGTGTTCTCGATGGGACGCATAAAACTCTTACACATCAAGCACTGCTTTATGCACTAGCTTAGTTAATGCTCCCAGTCACTCCATGAGCCAGCGGCTGTGGTTATCTCAAATTTGCAGCCAGGGAAAGTCAGGTTTCACTCTTAGAGAGAAGAGACAGGATGATACAGTAAAAACCCAGCTTTGGACTGAAGACTACTGTTAGTTTTGCCTTAGTCTTCATTTTTCTCATGTACACAATGAGGAAGTTTATTTTTAAAACTCTTCAACCTCTAAAACGTGAAATGGAAGTCTACAGTTCAAAGGCAAAATATTATATCCTATTATTGTTAATAGTGCCAGATTCATAGAATTGATGTGTAGAGTGAGACATTGCATGGAAAGCACTTATCACATTACCTGGAAATTTTAAGCACTCAGTAGGACTAATGATTAATCATAATGATGACACATGAAGGAAGTGCCAGCAACCAGTCAAGTTCCTAATTCTCGTGGACATAAATTCCATCTCTCAAATTCCTGGAGACGCTTGAATGAAAGGGACAATATGAAGAACTGTGAAAGCCTTCTTTACAGGAGGTTCCCATATGATAAGAGAAAAGTAACAACAACGATGACGATAAAGTAGATAGATATATCACACCTCCCAAAAGAATAATCAGCTGAATATATGCACTGGAAAGCACAGACTTTAGATCTGACACCAGCTCCATAGATTAAGTGCTTTGAGATATGACTAATAGTATCCAACATGGTATATCTAGGTAATTTGATTTACTTAGGGAACTTACTACCTCTAAAAACTAAATATAGGTTCTTGAAGGCTTACAAACTTTATACTTCTATATAAGATTATAAAGCTTAAATATAAACTTCATATTTGACCTTTAATAGAGTCCTCGGATATTAAAGGATATATGACTCTTTTAGAAGACAAGAAGAAGAAAGAATATACATGCATATCTCCCTCCTCACTCCATGCTGTTTCAATACTGTCAGTCATATGCTTAAAAAAGTCATCTCAGTGAGGCAAGCTTATAAACTAGAAAGATGACAATTATTACAAAGTGATGACAACTGAGGGGTAATTTCCTGAACTTTGTCATGGACAGAGGTACTGTGGCCTCGCCGATTACTAAAGCCTTTGCTAAAGCCCACAGAAAGGAGAGGGAGGTGCAGATAGAGCATAAGCTGAAGATGAGGCTGGAAAGCAGGAAAGGCCGAGCAGAGGGGAGGATGCTTAGATCACCAAATCCGAACATCACAGATGATCTGCTATTAAATAGATGTCACATAAAGGATTTTGAAGCTTCAGCTAGCACACAATGTTGGCATGCTGGTAGAGTCTTTAAAGTAAGTTTGTTACATACCGCAGCTAGGACACGCTCTGGATAAACTTCAGCTGCTTATGTTACAAGATTAATGGCTGAATCTGTATATTCTTGATTGCTTAGCCCAGTGGATCAGAGCAATAGTCATAAAATATGATCGATGTCCCTTCAAAATAAGGGTCACAGATCACAGGTGATCTTCAGACTGGCCAGACTGTAAAGACAGAACATACTTCCGTGGTGTTGAGTTCCTCAGAAACAAAGAGGAAGGGGCTACTTTCATTCTGATCGAATTTACAGTAACATCAATCCAACAACAGAAATTTGGAGAGTGAGAAAAACCGGATTATGTTGTCTCAGAAGCATTCTGTGTGAAGGGAGCCAATCTAATGGCATGGGAAAAAAGATTCGGTACAAATAGCAGAGTCTTCCTCCTCCCCATTGTGCACCTGGTGTTCCCACTCTTATCTCTTCTTCCTCTTAACTCCCAACAGTGAGTCTAGGGACTCACTGTTATCACTACTTCCTCTTTCTCCCTCTTTCTCAACCCTCTCATTCTCCAAACATTATGTGCTGCACAGAAGTAGTGTGTGGATAACAGTGGAGTAGGTCAAGGGGAATTATCCTCCCTGACGTTTCTTAATGGTAGAGAACAGATGTGGTAGAAATTCCGGGGGAGTTATGACTCTAATTCACAGAGGAAATGTTCCGAAACTCTCAGTGTACACTGTGGCAGACCTGTCTGAACACGATGGTTTTGATTTCATACGGCAGTTACCTCGCTCTGCACAGTGGCCACCAGCTGGATCTTGAGCTTCACTCAACTTCTTGGAAAATGCATGTCACTGTTCACAAAGAGAACGAGAACAGTGAGGAAATGTATCACCTATCCTGGTAACTGAAAAAGCCAAAACCAAACCCAAACCCAAAACAAACCTCAAAGAATGTTGGGATGGTCGTTGGGTGAGTTGTGTTGCCTTTGGAGACGAAGATGAACACATCTTTACTTTTGCAAATAAAGCAAGAATGTCAACTACCCAGTGGATGTGGGAACAGTGAGCCCGTTCTGGTAATTTCAGGGAGGCTCTTTCAGTACTTGGCCTTAAATTCTTAGATCGTTCTACCGTTTTTCACATCTAAGAAAAGATGGCTCGAGATGTGTGCCTAAGAGAACACCAAAACTAGCAATCTTTTTGGAATAATAAAGGAAAAAAGTAGGCATAATTTCTCTTTCTGTTTTCCTTTTTTTAAATGATGAGTCACCTGTTTCAGTTAGGTAGATGGGCTTGGATTTACCGAATAACTGCATATTTTGCTTTACTTGAGGGTTTTGAATCAGGTCTTAAGTTCAGCAAGTATGCTTCATTTGAATTCCTCACAATTTTTTTTTTTTTAGGATTTTATTTATGTATTTGAGAGAGAGATAGAGAGAGAGACAGACAGAGCTATCAAGAGCACGAGTGTGGGGGGGAGAGGGTGAGGGAGAGGGAGAAGCAGACTCCCTGCTGAGCAGGAAGCCCAACATGGGACTCGACCATGAGATCATGACCTGAGCTGAAGGCAGACACTTAACCGACTGAGCCACCCAGGTGCCCTCTTACAAACTTTTTTTTTTTTAAAGACTTCTTTTTTAGAGCAGTTTCAGGTTTACAATTAAGTTGAAGATCTTATGTAAGATTTTACATATGCCCCCTGCCCCCACATATGCAGAGCCTCCCCCATTATCACTATCACTTCGCCAAATAGTACATCTTTTTTTAACCAAAGATGAACCTACATTGATTATTCAAAGTCCATAGTTTACCTTAGGGTTCGCTCTTGGTGTTGAACGTTCTGTGGATTTGGACAAATGTATGATGATATACATCTATCATTATATCATACAGAGTATTTTCACTGCCCTAAACATCCTCTATGCTCCACTTATTCATATTTCTTTCTTCCTCCACCTCCCAACCTCTAGCAACTACTGATCTCTTTATTGTCTCTATAGTTTGCCTCTTCCAAAATTAATATAATTGGAATGATATAGTATGAGGTCTTTTCAGAATGGCTCTTTCAGTTAGTAATATGTATTTAAGGTTTCTTCCTGTCTTTTCATAGCTTTATAGCTCATTTCTTTTTAGCACTGAATAATATTCCATTGTCTGGATGTACCACAGTTTATCCATTACCTATTGAAGGACATCTTGGTTTCTTCCAAGCATTGGGAATTGTGAGTAAAGCTGCTATAAACATCTGTGTGCAAGTATTTGTTGGACATATTTTAAACTCTCTTAGGTAAATACAAAGGAGCACAATTACTGGATCATATAGTAAGAGTATATTTAGTTTTGTAAGAAACTGCCAAATTGTCTTCCAAAATGGCTATGCCATTTTGCATTCCCACCAGCAACATATGGGAGTTCCTGTCACTCCACATTCTCGCTAGCATTTGGTGTTGTCAGTGTTCTGGATTTCGGAATTCTAGTAGATGTGTAGCGGTATCTTATTATTGTTTTAATTTGCATCTCCTTGATGACATATGATGTGGAGCATCTTTTTGTATACAGATTTGCCATCTCTATATCTTCATTGATGAGGTGTTTCTTAAGGTCTTTGGCCCATGCTTTAATCAGGTTGTTTTCTTCTTGTTGAGTTGTAGGAGTTCTTTGTATATTTTAGTCCTTTATCGGATGTGTTTCTTGCAAATATTTTCTCCCAGTCTTTGGCTTGTCTTCTCATTCTCTTGACATTTTCCTTCACAAAGCAGAAGTTTTTAATGAAGTCAATTATCAATTATTTCTTTCATAGATCAGGCCTTTGGTGTTGCACCTAAGAAGTCGTCTTCATATCAAAGGTCATCTAGGTTTTCTCCTATGTTGTCTTCTAGGAGTTTTATAGCTTTGCATTTTACATTTAGGTCTGACCCCTTTTGAGTTCATTTTTGTGAAGGGTATAAAGTCTGTATCTAGATTCACTTTTCTGCATGTGGGTGTTCATTTGTTCTAGCACCATTTGTTAAAAAAACTATCTTAGTTCCATTGTATTGCCTTTGCTTCTTTGTCAAAGATCATTTGACTGTATTTATTTGGTCTATTTCTGGGCCCTCCATTGTGTTGTATTGATTTACTTGTCTATTGCTAATACTGTACTGTCTTGATTAGTATAGCTTTATAGTAAGTCTTTAAGTCAGATAGTATCAGTCCTCCAACTTTGTTTTTCTCCTTCAATATCATGTTGGCTATTCTGGGTCATACATGCTGAAACTGGGAGGTAAAAAGTCTATACTTGGATTTGATTTATAAATCATGTCATAGGGACACAAAGTATCTTAGAGACTTAGAGAATTGATGCCTCCCTCTCAGAAAATTTTGAATCACTGTATTTTAGACTCTGGGAGTAAAATAGTTAAAATATCAAAAGGGTAATTTGGACAGTAATGGGTAGAATAGTACAAGTGGAAAAAAAATGTATCCAAGGGCTCTTTAGATGAGAAAGATGACATGATTCATGTCCTCAAAAACAAATTACACAGAGATAGATAGATAGAGATGATAGAAATTGATAGAAAGAAATTGATAGAAAGATAGGTAGACACATAGATATTAAGAATCTACTTCTAAATAGAAAAAAGTAAGATTTAAAAAATATATTGGACACAACTGTTGTGTCTTACATTATTTCTAGTTATTGAAATCACTCAGAGAGTTATACAGTATTATTTTCCTTTACACATGAGTCTCAGAGATGTGAAGTGATTTGTCCAAAACTGGGATTCAAATAAGTCTTTACTTAGCTTCAAAGCTCACCTTCTTTCCACTATGTTTTATATCATAGTTTTTGTGTTTTATCAAATAAAGAATAATTTTCACTAAATTTTTGTATTTTGTTTACTAGCTCACTGTATATGTCCAGCCACAGCAAAAGCACACAGCTGAATATGCTGCAAACATAACTAAAATTGTATTTGATTATTTTGAAGAATACTTCGCTATGGATTATGCTCTTCCTAAATTAGGTGAGACTCATTTTTTATTTTCTTATTTTTAATATTGCCTTTGCTTTTACCTAAGTTAAATTATTTCCTCAAGTTTTCACATTCTTAGTTAATAGCCACCCCTTAGTATTTTTATTATATGCCTAAAATATGTATCTAATATTTGCTAGATGCTGAAAGATGCACTTTGGATTCCTCCAAGAATAATATCCCATACTTATTCTGTTCTTACCTGGTAAATGCATAAACTTTTACTTTCAAATAAAGACTAAAGTTAATGTGCAAAGCTGCAGGTGTTGATAATAAAGGAGCCAAAAATAGCAACCTAGATTTGTTCATTTCAAAATCATTACCATCGCAATAGCTTACATTGCCACCCTACCATCAGTGAGTTGATAAATAGTAGGGATAAATGATGCTATCGGAGTCCCATGTGCTTGTAGTCTTTCCATTGTACAAGACTAATTCTAGATTCTCCAGCAATTAAAATGAAACACTGATACTCCTTCCATAAATATATTTTTCTACTTGGGGGGAACGTTTTCTTTTTAAAATAAAATTAGGGCTATAATCAAAATGGTGTGGATATGATACTTCTACCAATAGTAGAAGTGCTTTATTAGTAAGCTTGAGTGGTGTTAGCAAAGACTTTAAATGAAACACCCATATAGATGTTCGTAGGGATAAAATGAAGACAACAAGGAAACCAATCAACCCAAAATTGATTTCTCTATTTCTGTTTATGCCTCTACTTTAATAAACTATCAGTGCAAAGTGACTGGGATGCCAGATTCTCTACATAAGAGTGGCTTTGGCTCTGGGCAACTTTGTAGATGCTCCATTTTCTCTTCAATGGCATCAGCTCCCCACTATTAGAGAAAGAGACAGGAAGAGAAACACCTTTTCATCAACATCAGAATAATATTTAATAAAATGTTAAGCACACTAATTTAAAAGTCTATTTTCTCTTTTTCTCACGTGAGTTAATTCATTATAATGTCAATACTCACTAGAGAAATGAGGTCACAAAAAAGTCCTTTCATTCAAGGATTAGGTAAAAATTATACTCCATAATATTATAGAAAATAATGGCCCTTGGGGAGGTGATAATTCTCCACCCTTTAAGTGGTATTCTTGGGACAAAATAACCTAACCTAAGAATGAAGATAACACGGAAAGGGAACTACTGCTGTAATCTTGACTTTTATTTAAGATATATCCACTTTTCATTCTTTTGTAAGAAGCTTTAAGAATCTTTATGTTAACCAGAAAGGACCTTTGTTTATATGTTAGATAACAATTAAATTTATTTTTATTTATGTACCTCATTTAAATTATATGTAATAATATGGGGCACCTGGGTGGTTCAGAAGATTAAGCATCCGACTCATGACCTCAGCTTGAGTCTTGTTCTCAGGGTTGTGAGTTCAGCCCTGCATTGGGCTCCACTCTGGGAGTAAAGCTTACTTTAAAAAAAATTATATGTAATAATAAAGAAATTACATTTTTATTATAGTTCTTTAGCTGGAGAATCTGTATTCTATCCACTAATCAAGCTCAACATTTTCTGTTTGGGATTTAACATAGAACTGATAGGCACTGCCTCTTCCTGTCAGATGTTATATCAAAGATTATAGGGCCAAGCAAAAATAAAGAATAGAAATTCCTGGTAGAATCCAACATTTTAGGTCTGGAAGAGAGTTTAGAAAGAATACAGTCTATTGCATGTTGATTCCAACTTATTTAATGCATGCAAATGGATGGTAACCAGTAAGGAATTGGGTTGATCTCAAGTTGTACAGAAATAGGGAAAAAGTGGAATTTTATATGCTCTAATATTCTGCATCCTTGAATAGAAATATATTTCTGTGCACTTGGAAGCTGTGTACTTCTAAGTCTTCATTTGAAAACTTCACTTCCTTATTCCTCACAGCTTATCCTCAAAAACAGATGTTTTCTGTTACCTGTAAAAATCTTGAAAAAAAAAAAACAGCTAATAAAAATGAAGTACAGAGAGAAACAAAAGACATAAAATTATGGAGGACTGAAAAGAGCATTGCCATTAGTATCCTTTGAAAACTAAAAGACGCCCTGATATCTGGGGCCAACAGGAAAAGTTCCATGGAAAGTTTGAGCGCATGAAGGCTGAAAAGTTCGCACAAATAGATTATTGTTTTTACTCTAAGAAATTATTTTTAGCCTTTTTAAAAACAGTCATCCAAAGAACTTAATTTAGTAAGAAATGTTATAAACAAATGCAAAGAAGTATTTCTCATGGGACTGTTTCTTTCTCCATAGATGAAATCGCTATTCCAGACTTTGGCACCGGGGCCATGGAGAACTGGGGACTCATCACTTACAGAGAAACAAGCTTGCTTTATGACCCTGAGGAATCAGCCTCATCAAACCAGCAGAGGGTGGCCACCGTGGTTGCCCATGAACTTGTGCATCAGGTATGGAATCTTAGTATCAAATTAGCTTGTTTTTAAAAGTGGCTTAAGACTGTAGGAATAATTGAAATTAATAATAACTTAGCAAATAAAAAACAGCTAATCAGAAAATCCGGCCTGACAGTCTTTTAAGACACATTGTTTTGCCTTTAGTAAAGACACAGGAGACCTCACTATGACTTTACATAGGCCCAGTAATACCTAAATAAAGGCAATAAACTAAGGAGAATTTAAGATCATTTAAAAATCAGGAGAAATAGAAAAAAAAAAAAAGCAGGAAATAAATTCTAATTAAGTACAATGCCTGCCACTTTTGTGTCAAGTGACAACATTTATATGGACAAATAAATGTATTGCAAATTTCTAGGCCTCTCTACCACAAGCACAATAATTTAACTCTCTATTTGTTTATAATTTCAGTGGTTTGGAAATACCGTGACCATGGAATGGTGGGAAGACTTGTGGCTAAATGAAGGATTTGCTTCCTTCTTTGAGTTCCTGGGAGTAAACCAAGCAGAAAAAGAGTGGCAAATGGTGAGCCTGGAACATATAAGCTCTCAATGTCTATTTGCCTCATGCAAAGCAACTGAAATCTTTACACCATGACTGTGTCCCCGAGTCAGGGGCCTGGTGCAGTGGTGAACTAGGAATTTCCTTGTGAGCATGGAGTGGAGTCAGTTCGTTCCACTGAACTACACCTTGCCGAGGACCAAT
The DNA here is from genome assembly GCF_004348235.1 of Phoca vitulina. Lineage (NCBI taxonomy): Eukaryota > Metazoa > Chordata > Mammalia > Carnivora > Phocidae > Phoca > Phoca vitulina. The sequence goes on from NW_022589706.1 coordinate 85,349,667, forward strand.
GCCCAGGCCTGGGAGAGCAGCTGACCACCCCAATCTGAGGATGTCCTCGATAGAGTCCCTCAATAACATATGTCAAAGCAAGAAAACAAAATAGTGAGCTTAGACAACACAGCTCTGTATTTAAGTGTCTGCAGTGTTAATCCTTTGAAAAATCTAAGCCTAATTTTACAAAGGACTTACCTTACACAGGCCGCTGAAATAGTGTGATAAAGAGATAAGAGCATAGGGGTGCCGGGGTGGCTCAGTTGGTTAAGCGACTGCCTTCGGCTCAGATCATGATCCTGGAGTCCCTGGATCGAGTCCCACATCGGGCTCCCTGCTCAGCGGGGAGTCTGCTTCTCCCTCTGACCCTCCCCCTTTCATGTGCTCTCTC